>NC_060277.1:52673392-52963406 GCF_021613505.1 Equus quagga
ACCAACTCATAGATCTACATAAACAAATTTATTTTCAGAGTGGAAAGCTATTTATGGATATTTTCTAAATGAAACAGAATTAAACTTTTAATAATTAAACTGGAAGACATTGGATAAACTAGTAAAACGCAATTCTCATTCTACTTCCTTTGAAATCAATATGAAAAAAAGATATGAGAAGCACAATACATTTTCTGGGTAGGGAGAAGCGCTGACAGCAAGTGCTGTGCCCTAGGGCTTGACTTCTCAAATCCTCTTGGATTAATTTATGCCAAGCTTGTCTAAAAATGAAGATCCTAAGATTATTGAGGCAAAATCAAATGGTATCTATATTTTGACAAATGGTCACCTGTCACCCATCGATTCTTTCCAGGAACAATACACAGGTTAGGTCAAGGGTCTGTTGATGTGTTCAAGCATCCCTCAGGGGAAACCTGCTTCTTACTAATGATTGGATAGCTCACTGGAGTCATGAATAAACTGACTGATTTAGCAATCACATCAGATATAAACATGAAGAGCTACAGCTTAATCAGATCCATAGGTTTTTTTAAAAAAAAATAATCAGACAAATTTCCTGAGGAATATTCACAAAAAATGTTCCTAGTATTGAATTTGGTTAACCATAGGGGTATATATCAATACTGACCTCTGTTTTTCTCAGGCAGTGGGTTTTACCTACACTACACATCTCTGACTGGGAGCAATCTAGAGGAAAGTGGTATTACAGAAAGTGGTGTAGCAGGACTCATCTTGACAAGGAGATTCGTCGAACTGAAATTGGTGCTGTTTGTAGACCTTGAATGATTAGCTATCTCTGGACTAATATTCAGGGATTCAAGTGAAGAAGACAAATCAATAGTGCTTATATTGTCACTGATTATATTGTCAAATCTATGGCTAGGATGTGCAATTTTCTATAATATAAAGAAGAAAATATCCAAATGATCTGAGTTTGTGAGTCTGTCTTCATCAATGCTGAGGGCAAGAAAAAAGCCCATATGCTTTAAAGCAAGAAGAGATTTAATCAGGGAATTTAGTACCTAAACATTGTTGGAAGGGCCTAAGGAGCATATTATAGGTTAGACCTCTTGAATTACTACTAGAACAACATGGAACTGAAGCCACCACCACGTAGAAATGGAAATCAAGAACCCGCCACATCAGCCATGAACACCTCTCATGCCTAGAAGGAAAAAAGGAAACTTGAAATTAGGCTTCAGAGTTTAGAAAGTAGTAGGAAGAACCATCACCACTGCTATCACTGCTTTTTGGTATGGTGAAATCTGGAGTAGGACACTGCTGTTTTGCAAGCAAGCCACGTGTTTCCAGGGACTTCCAGGTAGCAGTAAAGCCAAGAATATGAGGCAGGGGACCTCCACCCCCATATGCCTTCCAAAAGGCATGAATGCACCTTAATGGCAAAAACTAATGCACAGAAAAGAAATCTAGTTGCAACAAAATGTGGGAAAGGTAGCTTTTTTAGCTTTCCAACTTTTCCAGCTGATAGAATGGAAGTTGAGTTGGACAATTCAAAGTGACCAACAACATCCTAGAATGTAAGGAATTTTATGTATAAGTGAAAGGAAAATAAGCATCTCTTCTTATCTAAAAAGAAAAACATTAACCTTATCATGTGTCTGATAATCCAAGTTATAGATTCACAAGCAGCATCATTTGCCTAGTAGCATCAATAAACAGATAGATAGGAAAAACAAAGAATAAACAGAAAAATCAGATCCAACTGTGTCATGTGCTTGAATACCCTGTCACACTACTTACCCTGTGAAAAGTGTAGATTAAAAAGCAGATTACAAGGACCTAACTGGACTGTATGATGTGGATTTATCACCTCTCATCTATCTAGTTTTTCTAGAGATTTATCACTTCTCATCTGGCTAGTACTATCCTACTAGCCAATGAGATACTTTATGTGCATCTAGCAAACTTATAATCATAGTCATGTTTTTAATGCCTTCTGTTTCTATAAATATATCTTCTTCATTAGTAAGACTGTTCTATTTGTCTTTTGTTTTTTATTGATTAACCTTGCTAGAAGTTATTTTATTAGATTTGTAAAAGAATTATCCTTAGCTTTGTGGATCCTCTCTGGGATATCTTTGTTTTCTATTCATTAATTTCTTTTTTTATATTTAAAATTTCTTTCTGGGGGATCACAGGAAAGATGGTGCTGCAGAGGGACTCTAAGCTCACATCCTTCTGTGAATTCAACGAATTTAAAACTATTCTTGGAATAATTACCCCTGCTACAGAACCAGAAACTGGATGAAAGGAACCCCCACAAGAAAAGAGAGTGCTGACTAAGGTGGAAGAGGCAGAAATTTCTTTCCAGAGAGAAAAAAGCCACATTTTAGCTGTGGCACTTCAGCTGGGAGCAATCTTAAGTAGCAAAGCTTTTCCTGGAGAGTAAGGGATCTGAGTGGGAGAGCTTTGTCACGATAAGCAGTTTTTGGACTCACACAACCAAGATGAGTGTCACTATATCTGGCTTTGCTGACTATTAACTACAATGGGGAATACCCCCAGAAAAGCTTTCAGATACAAGGGGAAAGAAAAGCCTGCTCTTAAAGGGCCCACACACAAATTCATCCATTTCAGAAAGCAACATAAAATCACCATAAAGAAAGCTACATGGTCCTTTGGTGAAAAAAAACTCCCTTGATAGGCTCTGGGTGCATCTCAGTGAGAGGTGAGACCTCCTCAGGGACTGAGACATTGGCAGCAGCCATCATTGTCACCTAGTACAGGCGTGCTGACACAGATGCTGGCAGATGCCACTGGAGTTCTTACCCTGGCCTGGGAGCACACCAATTTAATCCAGCTCAGCCAGAGCAGGCAGCCAGCTCTAGGGACGGGCCCCATCCAACAGCAAGTCCTAAGGCAGCTTGTGAGCCTGCATAGGTGGTGTTTGTGGGATCTCTGTGGGGGGTGGGGTGCAAGTGGGTTCACTTGAGTGGGTCAGGGCATGTGTATGGAGCAGGAATGTGTTGTTGGGCTGTGTGGTCCTGTGGGCAATGGGGCTTATGAGCTGCAGCAGACTTGTGCTTCTCAAACAGCCACATAAGGGATCAATCCCATCTACCAAAGCCTGAAACAACTGTGTGCTACCACACATGGGGCCAGCCCCACTCAGCTGCACTACTGAGAGAGCTGAAAACAGCTTTGCAGGCCAGAGGCCTACAGCAATTGTGAACCCCTGAGCCTAGCACCCAGCCATGCTGGGGGTCTACTCACTTAACAGAAAAATTGCAGCAGGAATGTACAATTAGGCCTTGCAGCCAACTGTGCTGGGGCTCCCCATACCTGATAAAGTGACTGAAGTGTACACAGCAGCTACACGCAGCTGAGCATTACAAGCAGCCAGCCAGGAGGACAGAGTAGCCTCTCTCTGCACCTGTAGCAAGAGTGACACTGCCACAACAGGAGGACACAAATAGCCTGCACAGGGGACACTCCTGAAGCACGTGGGACTGGTGATGAGAGGGAAGCACACTGTTTGGCCTCATAAGTCATCTCTGACATAAGTGACCTCTGCAAGATAAAGAGACATAGTGGACCTACCTATAGATATAAGCACAGAGAAAGAGGCAAAATGATGAGACAAAGCAATATGTTCTGATTAAGGGAACAGGACAAATCCTCAGGAAAAGAACTAAATGAAACAGAGATAAACAATCTACCTGATAAAGAGTACAAAGTAATAGTCATGAGGATGCTCACTGATCTTAGGAGAAGAATGGATGAATACAGTGAGAACATCAACAAAGAACTGGAGAATATAAAAAAGAACCAATCAGAAATGAAGAATACAATAATGAAAATAAAAAATTCACTAGAGGGAATCAATAGCAGAGTAGATGATACAGAAGAACACATCAGTGAGCTGGATGAAAGATGAGAAGAAATCACCCAAGCTGAACAGATAAAAGAAAAAAGAATTAAAAAGGATGAAGACTGTCTAAGGGACCTCTGGGACAACATCAAGCACACTAATGTCCATATTATATAATATCCATATATTCCACCCCAGAAGGAGAAGAGAAAGACAAAGGGACAGAGAATCTATTCGAAGAAATAAGAGTTAAAAACTTTCCTAAGCTAACAAAGGAAACCGACATCCAGGTACAGGAAGCACAGAGAGCACTGAACAAGATAAACCCTAAGGTCCCACACCAAGACACATTATAATTAAAATGTCAAGAGTTAAAGATAGAGAGAGAATCTTAAAAGCCTCAAGAGAAAGGCAGCAAGTTACATACAAAGGAAACTCTACAAGGCTATCAGCTGACTTCTCAGAAGAAGCCTTGCATTCTTGAAGGGAGTGGCATGATATACTTAAAGTACTGAAAAGAAAAAACCTACTGCCAAGAATACTCTACCCAGCAAGGTTATCACTCAGAATGAAAGGACAGATAAAAGAGTTTCCCAGACAAGCAAAAACTAAAGGAGATTATCACCAAGAAACCAGCCTTAAAAGAAATGCTAAAGGAGGTTAAGTGGAAAAGAAAAGACCACAAATAGGAATAAGAAAATTATCACAAAACAACCCAATAAAATAAATGGTAAAGGTAATTACACAGTGAAGGTAGCAGATGAACCACCTATGAAGCTAATACGAAAGTCAAAAGACAAAAGTACTATAAGTTATCTATTTCCATGATAAGAGGGTAATGGATACACACGCACCAAAAAGAGGTTAAATATGGTATCAAAATATAAAATATGGCATAAGAGGAGTAAAAGTGCAGAGCTTTTAGCAAGAGGTCAAACATAAGACACCATCAACTTAATATGGATTACTATATACATAGGTTATTATATATTAACCTCATGATAATTACACAGCAGAAAGCTATAATAAATACACAAAAAATAGAGAGGAACCCAAACATAATACTAAAGAAAGCCTTCAAACCACAAGAGAAGAGAGCAAGAGAAGAAAAGAATAGAGAAAAACTACTAAAACACACAGAAAAAACTAACAAAATGTCAATAAGCACATGCTTATCAATAGCTACTTTAAATTTCAATCAAAAGATGTAGGGTGGCTGATTGGATTAAAAAAAAAAACAGGCTCCATAAATATGCTGCCTACAAGAGACACATATTAGACCTAATGACGCTCACAAACTGAAAGGGAAGGGATGGAAAAAGATACTTTATGAAAATGGCAATGAAAAGAAAGCTGAGGTAGCAATGCTCACATCAGATAAAATAGACTTTAAAACAAAAACTGTAACTAAAGACAAAGAAGGGCACTACATAATGGTACAAGGAACAATCCAACAAGAGGATATAACACTTGTAAATATCTATGCACCCAACACAGGAGCACGTAAATATATAAAGCAATTATTAACAGACATAAATGGTAAAATATACGGTAAGACAATAATAGTAGGGGACTTTACCACTACACTAAGCCCAATGGATAGATCATCTGAATGGAAGATCAATAAGGAAACATTGGACCTTAATGACACATTAGACCAGATGGACTAAGTAGCTATATAGAGAGCATTCCATCCAAAAACCACAGAATATGCATTCTTTTCAAAAGAACATGGAACATTCTCCAGTGATATTTTTCACATATATAAACAAAGAATCCTAAAATTTACGTGGAACAACAAAAGATCCCGAATAGCCAAAGTAATTCTGAGAAAAAAGAATGAAGCTGGAGGTATCACACTCCCTGAACTCAAATTATACTACAAAGCTGTGGTAATCAAAACAGCATGGTATTGGCAGAAAAGAAGACACAAAGATCAATGGAACAGAATCAAGAGCCCAGAAATAAACACACACTTCTATGGACAGCTAATTTTCAACAAGGGAGACAAGAACAAACAATGCAGAAAGGAAAGTGTCTTCAATAATGGTGTCGGGAAAATTGGACAGCTACATGCAAAAGAATGACAGTAGACCATTATCTTACACCATACACAAACGTTAACTCAAAGTGGATTAAAGACTTTAATGTAGGACCTTAAACCGTAAAAATTCTCGAAGAAAATATAAGCAGTACACTCTTCAACATCAGTCTCAGCAGCATATTTTCAAGTACCATATCTGACCATGCAAGGGAAACAATAAAAAAAAATCAAATAGGACTACGTCAAACTAAAATCTTCTGCACAGCAAAGGAAACCATCAACAAAATGAAAAGACAACCTAACAATTGGGAGAAGATATTTGCAAACCATATATCAGATAAGCAGTTAATATCCAATATATATAAATAACTCATACATCTCGACAAGAAAACTAACAACCCAATTAAAAAATGGGCAAAAGATCTGAACAGACATTTCTCCAAAGAAAATTTAAGATGGCCAACAGGCACATGAAAAGATGTTCAGCATCACTAATTATTAGGGAAATGCAAATCAAAATTACAGTGAAATATCACCTTACACCCGTCAGAATGGCTATAATTAACAAGACAAGAAATAACAAGCGTTGGAGAGGATGTGGAGAAAAGGGAACTTTCATACACTGCTGGTGAGAGTGCAAACTGGTACAGTCACTATGGAAAACAGTATACAGATTCCTTGAAAAATTAAGAATAGGACTACTATATGACCCAGCTATTCCACTGCTGGGTATTTATCCAAAGAACATGAAAATACAAATGTGTAAAGTTAAACGCACCCCTATGTTCATTGCAGCATTATTCACAATAGCCAAGACTTGGAAGCAACCTATGTACCCATCCAGGAATGAATGGGTAAAGAACATGTGGTATATATACACAATGGAATACTACTCAGCCATAAAAAAGATAAAATCCTGCCATTTGCAACAACATGGATGTACCTTGAGGGTATTATGCTAGGCAAAATAAGACAGAGGGAGAAAGTCAAATACCATATGATCTCACTCATAAATAGAAGATAACAACAACTAAAAACAAACACATCAAGACAGAGACTGGATTGGTGGTTACCAGAGGGGAAGCGGGGAAGGAGAAGGGCAAAAGAGGTGATTCGCACATGTGTATGGTGAAGGATGGTAATTAGTCTTTGGGTGGTGAACATGATGTAATCTACACAGAAATTGACATATATTGAGGTGCACCTGAAATGTATATAATGCTATAAACTAATGTTACCTCAAATAAAAAAGTAATAAATAAAAAATAAAAGCGAGAAAAATAAAATGAAATTTCCTTCCCTGTATTTTCTTCAGATTTATTCTATTCTTCCTTTCCTAAGTTCTTAAACTGGCTTCCTAGCCTCTATTTTTCAGCTCCAATTCCTTCCTAATAGGAAAGTAATACAATTTTATTAATATAAGAGTTTAATTTTATAAATTGTCTCTTTATATTCAGTTTAATAAGTAGCGTTTTCATTATTAATTATTTTCTTGTTTCCTTTTTTATTTTTCTTTGATTTAAAATTGTTTGGATTATACCTTGTAAATATCTTAAAATATTTATGACCATTTTTAATTGATTTCTTATGTGTATAAAATTTTTTCACATTTCTATAGCTTAAAAATGATGATGTGTTGGTGATTTAATATGGTTCAATCTATAATTGTATTTTGGTCAGATAATGTGGCTGTATAATATCTAAATTTTTTAATTCATTCAGATTAATCTGCAACTAGTATGTGGTCAATTTTTGTAAAATTTTTATGGAATTTGTAAAGTATTTTTATTTTTCAGTTTTGGAGCGCATGGTTTTATATGTGTCCATTAGATCAAACCTGTTTATGGAGCTGTTTAAATCTTCTTAAACCCTTCCTGTTTTATCTTACAGTTTGGTCTAGTTCTTTCTAAGAGAAGTGCACCACAATCTCCCGCTATGCTGATGGATCTTTCCATTTCTCTTTGAAGTTATGTCGATTTTTGCTTCATATATTTTAAAGCTATATCATTGGGTATATGTAAATTGAAACTATTTTCAGGGAGCATTGAGTCGTTTTAAAAAAATACAATGTGGGGTGGCCTAGTGGGGTAGTGGTTAAATTCAAGTACTTTATTGAAAGGTAGTCCTTCTGAATTTACCTTCTCTCAGCATGTGAAAATTATTATTAACATTGTGTTTCATCTTCCATTGTTGTTGAAAGGTCAACAATCAACCTTTAAGTGATCAGTCTTTTTTCTCTGGCTGGTTTTAAAATCTTCCATTTGTCTCTTGGATTCTTCGGTTTTACTACAGCTTGTCTAGGTGTGGATTTTTATTTTCATTATCCTATTTGAGATGTGTGGGCCTATCTAAATCTGAGGATTTGCATCTTTAAATTCTGTGGGAAAAAAATCAGCTATTATCTCACATAATACTGGTTCTCTACCTCTTTTTATCACCTTCTGGAATACTTTTAGACTGGACTGTCTCTAATCTTTAGGTGTTCTAATCTCACTTTCACTTTTTCCATTTCCTCCTCTTTTAAATGTATTATAAACAATTTCCTCTGTTCTTTGATTTTGTTGATTACATCTTTAATTCCATAATAAGTTCCTTTTGTTTCCATTACTATACTATTGTGACTTCTAGAAACTACTCCTAACGCCTGCACACTTTCAAGGGTTTACATAATCACTTTGTGAGAAATATTCTTCAATAGAATCTAAGAACTTCATGTATGTAAAACACCAAAAAAATCATCTGAAGGCTCTCTTTGCCTAACAAAATGAAATTATATATGAACAGAGATATTCACTGTGACACTTAGTAAAACTAAAGGCTTATGTTAGGCTAAAAGCCAATTTGAACTCATTTCCATAGCCAGCAAATAACGATTAACAAATTTATTAACCAGGGGCCTGTTTATAGGCCTATTGTGAAAGGTAATTATTTGCTAACTTAAACAAAACCCTATGCTTTGACTACTACTATTAGTACACTAATATATTTAGTAAGGCTGGATATCTGCCAGACCTATAGGAAACACACAATTTTGTAGATGCTTCAGAAATTCAAGGACATTAGCTCTTATTGATAAACAATATTTGTAATAAACAAAAGAGACATCAGTTCAAAAAACAAATTATTACACTTGGTGAATAGGTAAAATCAAATTTGTAAAACTTTTTAAAGTTGTTAACCCATGTATTCTCCTTAGTCGTGGTCATTGAATTCCCACCAATTAGCTGTAGAAATTCCACAGATGAGTTTGCCAATGTGAATAACCTGCTAAACAGTGACATGTAGCATATACCTGTGTCCAAAACCTCTGTTGCTGACAAGGACGTTCTGGAAACACTGTTGCTAGGTAACAGATTGCCCTCCTAACTGCAGCCAGCCATTCTGAGTAAATGTGCAACTATGAAAAAGTATTTCAAGAATGTAAAAAATATAACCAATATTCAATCATTCTACAAAAATGAAACCATCACTTGATAAGCAACTGAATCGAGAGGACAGACTACATTTGCAGATCACTTTTCAGTTTAAGAAGCGATTTTAAACAATCTCTGACTTAATTCTCATAACATCAGGCAACAAAGCAGATGTTACTATTAGTCTCATTCTACAAATGAGGAAACTGTGGCCCAGAGAAGTCATATACTTATTAGGCTGTAGGCACACAATTCAAACTCAAGTCTTTGGTACTTTAAGTCCAATTCTTTCTTTTTATTGCACATTTTCTCAAGCATACAACTTTTATGACAAGATGAGCAGATATTCCAAAATAGCAGTTCCATCACCACTGGCAGGTCAAGTTTGACACAGAAATCCTAATCCTCATGCTAATAAGCCTCACCAGATGTTGCTTCAGATGTGAAAAAAATGAATGGACAAGAACCCAAAACAGAGAAATAACTATGATATCACAGATGTAATCTGAATGGTTATCATAACTGCATGCTCACACTAATCCATCAATAGCTCTATTGTATGAACAAAGAAACTGAAGCTTATAGGAAGGAGTTAGAGGTATTCTGCCACTGATAAGTGGAAGACCTGAGGTTTGAACTGTCAGTGGAATGAACTGAATTGAATTGTCAATATCAAAGCCAATGATATTTTCAAAATACTGCAAGACATTACAGAACTCATTGGATATAATAAAATAGTAAGAGTTATGTCTTTCCAGACAACAAGATGTGTTACACATTAACTATAGTGATACACCATTGACAATTAGCACACACATTATATGATTGACACAGACTTTAATTTACATCAATAGATAGCAAACGGAGAAAGAAGAAAGTGTATATTAGTTTTTGGAGCTAATCCCTATGCAAACAGTATTTCATTTGGACACTGTGTTAACCACCTCCATCTTGTTTAGGTAATTTTAAGATAGTAAAGCATGGATACTCATTTCTCAGTGAAGTGTGAAATGCTTCTCCTACTTCTTCCTTTAGCCAAAGTCCTCCTTCTCTGCTTCCATTCTGATTCACTGGGAAGAAATAAGCTTCACTTACAGGTTTACATAACACCCAGAAAGCTGGACTGAGTTACCTTTTGATCTTTCTAGGTTTAGAGTGGCCCAGGTGGATTAGAAAGAAAGATTCAGACAAGAGGACATTGCTATGGAGAGAAAAAAATAAAACTTTTAACCACATTCCAAGTTTATTTGCATGAGTATACAATGAGCCAATGGAAGAGTAGACCGGGTCAGACCACACATTGATATGCCAGTCTTGTGTTCCTTCCAAATATATGAAGAACATTAATATATTTTAATAGATTTGCATTTTGCTGGCTTGAAAGGAAAAATTAAATCTGTCCATTTGTCTCTGACAATTCTTATCACCAAATAATATTTTAATAAGCATTTAAAATATTTTGTATTCATACCTTGAACTCTTCATTCCCCAAGCCTTTGGAACTATGTGACAGCACAGAGAACCTCCCTTTATCTCCTTTCTACCCATTACCTCAAAATATCCTACTGGGTGTGGGACAGTAGTTTGAGTTAAATCTCCTGAGACATGAGCTCTAGCGGTGGGAATTCTAGAAACATATCCACCCTCCCCAATAAAAAAAAAATCCCGAGACATTTAAGAATACAAAGTGAGGAATAAATCAATTACAGATAACTATTTACCAGTCATGCTGTAATAGCCTGCTAGCTAGTAGTTGCTTTAACACTTGACCACTCAAGTGTTAAAGCAACTACTAATTTTGTGTGACAAATTTAGCCACAATGTATTCAGCTATAACTATAAAACAGCCATAAATTGTGTCTACTAAAACTAATTTTACCCATCTTTATTTCTTGCAAATAAATATTTTCTTAGATTCACACATATTCAAATATTCATATTATTCTAGTAAAGTTAATAAATCTATCCTACAGTTTTGAAAATCTGGAGATTTAAGCAAAAGCACTGGCCGGGCTGGCCCAGTGGCACAGCAGTTAAGTTCTCACGTTCCACTTTGGCAGCCTGGGGTTTGCCAGTTCAGATCCTGGGTGTGGACGTGGCACCACTTGTCAAGCCATGCTGTGGTAGGCATCCCACGTATAAAGTAGAGGAAGATGGGCACAGATGTTAGCTCAGGGCCAGTCTTCCTCAGCAAAAAGTGGAGGATTGGCAGCGGATGTTAGCTCAGGGCTAATCTTCCTCAAAAAAAAAAAAAAGCACTGGCTCTAAAATAATCATTTTGTGGACTTTACTATGTATAGTTAAATAAATATATTAATATATAATTCAATTTTGTGAATCATAACAGACCATTGTGTGACAGAAAATATGATACAAATAATTTTTTAAAGAAAATAAATATGCTCTATGAATATGTTTCCTTATTTGTAGGCTAAGTTTGAAATGTACATCCATATAGTTTTCTTAAATAAATCGCAATATAATTTCATGTTGGGAGATTATTTAGTAAAAACAAGAGATCATAGTAGCTAATATTTTTTAGGCACCAGACACTGGGCCAGGCAGTTTACATACATGTCTTCACATTTAAATTTCAAGCCATCTCTATGCCACAGGTATTATTTTTTGTCCCATTCAACAGGCTTACAAATGATAAATAAATAACCCAAGTTCACCTTGCTAGTAAATAGAACAATCAGAACTTAAACTCATTCTTACTCCTGAATCAGTGCTTTCAGTCATCATGAATTATGCTTCCCATGGAGTACTTAGGAAGATTATACAATGAAAGAGATAATTATAAACCTTTCTGTATTCTTTGCCAAGATATAATATAAATATTTGCTACATATTTCACAAAGGTATCAATTCTTCTAAGCAATAACTGGCATTACAGATTATATAATTAGATAAATGAATACAATTTAATGCCTCTTTATTTGGAAAAATATATTTACCCCCACTACAGAACACAGCTCCATTTCATTCTCATATATTTTACATTTTCCGTGACAATACTCTAAATTGCAGGAAGTGTAAATACACAGTAGGAAACTGCTAGGAAAGAGAAAGAAATCCACTTAATATAGATTTGATTATAAAAGCATTTAACACTACTGGTAGTGATAATTATGTGATAGTTCACACAACATTAAATGGAGAGCCTGTTAGGAAAGATAGATGGCCTCAGAACTGAAAGCCATTTACATATCACTAAATTGGTAGACATCTTACATGATGATTATTTCTTAAAAGTCAAAGATGAGGCCTGTTCAAACCCCTCAGCTTTACCTTGAATTCTCTTTGGAAGTAAGTTGGATAAACCATACACTCCCAAATCTAATACCACTGTTGTACCAAGCTAAATATGTACTAAGAGAGTATAATATTCAATGATACAGAATTAATAATAGACATTACTAAAAATGTCTTGCCTCTCTAATAGATCATTTTATATTCTATAGTCCTCATTACTTTAATTGAAAGAAGTACTTCAACTTAAGTTGTGTAACTGGTTTAAAAGAAATTTAAACTTCATAATATACATTTCACATCACACTATTTTAATCACATTGGTAGTAGGATACAAGCCCTCAGCACTATACTTATAGAAGAAATAGAGAGTGCAATCTCTGTATCAAGATTTTGTCATTGAAAATGACTTTAACACATATAAAGGTGTTTTAGAAATGTGAGCACAAGAATTGGAGTTGAAGCAAGTTCTTAAGAGAGAGCCAAGTGTCAAAC
This sequence comes from Equus quagga, assembly GCF_021613505.1. Classification (NCBI taxonomy): domain Eukaryota; kingdom Metazoa; phylum Chordata; class Mammalia; order Perissodactyla; family Equidae; genus Equus; species Equus quagga. The sequence continues at coordinate 52,686,450 of NC_060277.1, forward strand.
CATGATGAGCAATTACCACCAATTATTCCCCTGTTAAGGAAGAGGAGAATAAATCAAAAGTCAAGGTAAGAGTGAGAACTTAAATGGAGAAATCCTGAGAAACAAATGGGGCATCTGCCACTCACCTATGTTTGTCAATCAACTCAAAATTGAAAAATTTGGAGAGCTGCCTTCATTAAATAGATAGTAGAATATTAGAACTGGTGATGTTTTACTGCATTAAAATCTTCAGGCTTACACTGACAGTAGTTCACTATATTTATCAACACAAGTGAAAAGAGAAATCCATAGATAAAGATTAAATTAAGCAATTTTGGTATTCACTGGTTAGAAATTTAGAATTAGTACCAAATGGAAGGTACACAGTAATCAAACTATGTTCAAAAACTTTGGCTTTTGTTGAGGGGTGGGAGTATCTTTTTCAGAGACTCTAGAGCAAGAATAAAAATAGAGGATGAGGCAGGTGGCCCTGGAAACAGCAGAAGTGTTCACAGCCTGACAACCCCATTGGCAACACCTGACACTGCAGTGTCATTGACAGCAGCAAGTCACCAGCAACACCAGAGATGCAAGTGGCACAGGGAGGGCACTGATGATGCCTCTAGCAGAGTTAGCAGGGGGTGAAAAGTGCAGACTCTCAAATACAGCCAGAAGCAGGTCAGAACCAAAGTAATCAAAGCTGTACCCAAATAAAAAAGGTAGTTACTACCACAAATGCACTGACAGAGGATCATGTCATCAAACACCATGAAGAACTATAGTAACACAGCAGAACAGGGGAATAACTGCTCTCCAGAAAACAAACTTGAAGTCACTGAAGATTACAATCTGACTGACAGAGAATTCAAAACAGTTGTCATAAAAAAACTCAATGAGTTACAAGAAAACACAGAAAGGACAGTTCACTGAGCTCAGAAATAAAATCAATGAACAGGAAGAATGCTTCAAATAAGAGATTGAAATTCTTAAAAAAGCCACAAACAAACAAATGCTGAAGAGGAAAAACAGAATTATGAGATTGAAAAAAAATGTCAAAAGTATAAAAAATAGAGTAGACCGTATGGAGGACAGAATCATTGAGCTTGAAGACAGAGCCCTAGAAATGATCCAGGAGGAGGAGAAGAGAGAACTAAGATTATTAAAAAATGAAGAAATTCTTTGAGAAATATCTGACTCAATTAGGAAATGTAACATAAGGATTATAGATATCTCAGAGGGAGAAGAGAAGAAGAAAGGAGCAGAGAGCTTCTTCAAAGAAATAATACCTGAGAACTTCCCTAGCCTGGGGAAGAATTGGACATACAAGTTCTTGGAGCCAATAGAACTCCTAATTACATCAATGCAGAAAGACCTTCTCCAAGGAGTATAATATTAAAACTGTCGAAAGGAAATGACAAACAAAACAATTAAAGGTAGCAAGAAAATTACCTGCAAAAGAACCCCCCTCAGGCTTTAGTGGATTTCTCAGCAGTAACCTGATAGGTTGAGAGAGAGTGGAATGACTTATTCAAAATACTGAAAGACAGAAACTATCAACCAAGAACACTCCATCCAGTGAAATTATCCTTCAGATACAACAGAGAAATGAAAGCTTTCCCAGACAAACAAAAGTTGAGGGAGTGCCACTAGACTTTCCTTGTAAGAAATGATGAAGGGAGTGCTCCTATCTGAAGCAAAAATGCAAAGGTTTACAAAACTTTGAGCAAGGAGATAAACAGACAGACAAAATCCGAAAAATTGCAGCTCTGTATCAGAATAGGCTAGCAAATATTTATTCATAAAATAAAGAATAAACAGAAATAATGCATCAAAAATGGCTACAACTACTTCAATTTGGTAACAAATACAAAACAAAAAAAGAGTAAATTGTGACAACAAAAACATAGAAGGGGAAGAGGAAAGGAATTGAACCTGCATAGGCTAATGGAGAAAAGAGGCTATCATAAAATGGACTATCTCATCTATGAGATCTTTTATACAAACCTCTTGGTAACCACTTAACAAAAACAGAACAGAGTCATAAATCATAAATAAAGAGAAAACTTATGAAACGATCACAGAAAACCACTAAACTGATATGACAGATAGAAATGCAAGAGGGAACAAATAATGGAAATATAGAACTAAAAGCAAAAGACAAAATGGCAGTATTAAGCTCTCAGATATCAATAATCATTCTAAATGTAAAAAGATTGAATTCACCAATCAAAAGACACAAAGTGGCTGGATGAATTAAAAGACAAGATCAAACAATATGCTGCCTCCAGGAATCACATCTCAGCTCTAAAGACAAATGCAGGCTCAGAGTGAAGGGATGGAAGGTGATACTCCAGGCAAATGGCAAATAAAAGAAAGCAAGCAGGTGTAGCCACACGTATTTCAGACAACACAGACTTCAAGATAAACAAAGTAACAAGAGGCAAAGATGGGCATTATATAACAGTAAAAGGGGCATTCCACCAAGAAGACATAACACATTAATATATATGCACCTAACACAAGAACGCCAAAGTATATAAAACAGCTATTAACACACTGAGAGGGAGAAATTGACATCAACACAATAATAGTAGGGTCTTTAACACACCACTGAGGTCAGTGTAAGATCATCCAGATAGAAAGCCAACAAGGAAACAGTGGTCTTAAATAAAAAGCTAGGCAGATTGGCTTAATAGATACATATAGAACATTCCATCCAAAACCAGTAGAATACACATTCTTCTCAAGTGCACATGGAACACACTCAAAGATAGACCATATGTTGGGAAACAAAGAAAGCCTCAATAAATTAAGAAGATTGAAATCATATCAAGCATCTTTTCCAACCACAATGTTATGAAACTAGAAGTCAACTACAAGAAAATATCTGGGAAAGTCACAAATACGTGTAGACTGAGCAACATGCTGCCAAACAACTGTTGGACAACAAAGAAATCAAAAGACACATCAAAAAATACCTGGAGACAAATGAAAAGGAAAACACAACATACCAAAACTTACGGGATGTAGCAAAAGTGGTACCAAAAGGGAGTTTATATATGGACAGTTAATCTTTGACAAAGGTGCCAAGAACATACAATGGAGAAAAGACAGTCTCTTCAATAAACGGTATTAAGAAGACTAGACAGCCACATGCAAAAGAATGAAAGTAGACCATTATCTCATGCCATACACAAAAATAAACTTAAAATGGATAAAAGACTTGAAGATAAATCCTGAAACCATAAAACTCCTGGAAGATAATATGGGTAGTACACTCTTTGACATCAAACTTAAAAGGATCTCTTCAAATACCATGTCTTCTCAGACAAGGGAAACAAAAGAAAAAATAAACAAGTGGGACTTCATCAGACTAAAGAGTTTCTGCAAGGCAAAATAACTAGGATCAAAACAAAAAGACAACCCACCAATTCGGAGAAAATATTTGCAAATCATATATCTGACAAGGGATTAATATCCATAATATATAAGGAACTCACACAACTGAACAACAAAAATCCCAGCCCTATCAAAAAGTAGGCAGCAGATATGAACAGACATTTTTCCAAAGAAGGCATACAGATGGCCAACAGGTGCGTGAAAAGATGTTTAACATCACTAATCATCAGGGAAACGCAAATCAAACTACACAAAGATACTGCCTTACACCTGTTAAAATGGTTATAATCACTAAGACTAAATATAACAAATGTTGGAGAGGGTGTGGAGAAAAGGGAACCTTCATATTCTGCTGGTGGAAATGCACACTGGTGCAGCCACTATGGAAAACAATGTGAAGATTCCTCAAAAAACTAAAAATAGAACTACCATATGACCCAGCTATCCCACAACTGGGTATCTACCAAAACAACTTGAATTCAACAATCCAAAGTGACGTATGTACCCCTATGTTCATTGCAACACTATTCACAACAGCCAAGACATGGAAACAATCCAAGTGCCCATTGACTGGTGATTGTATAAAGAAGATGTGGTATATATATACAATGGAATACTACTCAGCCATTAAAAAAAAGACAAAATCATCCCATTTGCCACAACATGGATGGACCTGGGGGCAATTATGCTAAGAAAAATAAGCCAGATGGAGAAAGACAAACACGCCAGATGATTTCACTCATATGTGGAATATAAACAAACATATGGACAAAGAAAACAGTTCAGTGGTTACCAGGGGAAGGGGGAGGGATGGGCACAGGGAATGAAGGGGAGCACTTATGTGGTAACAGACAAGAAATAATGTACAACTGAAATTTCATAATGATGTAAACTATTATGAACTCAAAAAATAAGTAAATAAAAAGGGAGTTTATAGCAATATAGGCCAACCTTAACAAACAAGAAAAATCTCACATAAACAAGCTTATCCTATACCTAAAAGAAGTAGAAAAAGAAGAACAAAGCCCAAAGTCAGTAGAAGGAAGGAAGTAATGAAAATCAGAGCAGAAATAAGTGAAATAGACTGAAAAACACAAGAGAAAATAGCAATGAAACTAAGCGCTGGTTCATTGAGAAGATTAAAAAATTTGACAAACCCTTAGCCAGACTCACTAAGAAAAAAAGACAGAAGGCTCCAGTAAATAAAATCAAAAATGAAAGAGGAGAAATTACAATGGATACCACAGAAATACAAATGATAATAAGACAATACTATGAAAAACTATATGCCAACAAACTGGATAACCTAGAAGGAATGGATAAATTCTTAGAATCATATAATCTCTCAAAACTGAATCAAGAAGAAATGGAGAATCTGAATAAACCAATCACAAGCAAAGAGATGGAAACTGTTATCAAAAACCTCCCAACAAATGTAATCCTGGACCAGACAGCTTCTCTGGTGAATTCTACCAAACATTCAAAGAAGATTTAATATCTATCCTTCTCAAATTATTCCAAAAAATTGAAGAAAACAGGACGTTTCCTATACAAGGCCAAAACTACCCTGATACCAAAACCAGAGGAGGACAACAGAAAAAAAGAAAATTATAGGCCAATATCACTGATGAACATAGATGCAAAAATCCTCAACAAAACATTAGCAAATCTAATACAAAAATATATTAAAAGGATCATACACCATGATCAAGTAGGATTTATTCCAGGAATGCAGGGATGGTTCAACATTCACAAATCAATCAATGTGATATATCACATTAAAAAATAAAGAATAAAAATAATATGACCATCTCAAGAGATGCAGAGAAAGCATTTGACAAGATCCAACAACCATTTATGATAAAAACTCTAAACAAAATGGGCATAGAAGTAAAGTACATCAACATAATAAAGGCCATATATGACAAACACACAGCCAACATCACACTCAATAGTGATAAAAAATGAAAGCCATTCCTCTGAGAACTGGAACAAGGCAAGGACTCCCACTCTTGCCACTCTTATGCCACATAGTATTGGAAGTTTTAGCCAGAGCAATCAGGCAAGAAAAGGAAATAAATGGACCAAAATTGGAAAGGAAGAAGTCAAACTCTCGCTATTTGTGGATGACACAGTTCTATATACAGAAAACTCTAAATAATCCACCAAAAAGCTATTAGAAATAACTTACCAACCACAGTGAACTTGCAGGATACAAAATCAACATACACAGATCAGTTGCATTTCTATATACTAATAATGAACTAGCAGGAAGAGAAATCAAGAATACAATCCCATTTACAATTGCAACAAAAGAATAAAATACCTAGGAATAAACTTAACCAAGGAGATGAGAGACCTATACATGAAAACTATAAGACATTACGGAAAGAAACTGAAAAAGATATAAGGAAATGGAAAGATATTCCATGCTCATGGATTGGAACAATAAACATAGTTAAAATATCCATATTACCTAAAGCAATCTACAGATTCTATGCAATCCCAATCAGAATCCCAAAGACATTCTTCACAGAAATACAACAAAGAACCCTAAAGTTTATATGGAACAACAAAAGACCCAGAATAGCCAAAGGAATCCTGAGAAAAAAGAACAAAGTTGCAGGTATCACCCTCTCTGAACTCAAATTATAACACAAAACTACAGTAACCAAAATAGCATGGTATTGGCAGAAAAACAGACACACAGATCAATGGAACAGAATTGAGAACCCAGAAATAAAACTGCACATCTGTGGGCAGCTAATCTTCAATAAAGTAGCCAAGAACATAAACGGAGAAAGGAAAGTCTCTTCAATAAATGGTGTTGGGAAAACTGGACAGCCACATGCAAAGAATGAAAGTAGACCATTATCCTCCACCAAGCACAAAACTCAACTGAAAATGGATTGAAGTCTTGAATGTAAGACCTGAAACCATAAAACTCAGAAGAAAATATAGTCTGTACACTCTTTGACATTGGTCTTAGTGGTATCTTTTTGAATACCATGTCTCCTCAGGCAAGGGAAACAGAAGAAACATGAACAAATGGGACTACATCAGATTAAAGAGCTTCTGCAAAGCAAAGGAAATCATCAACAGAATGAAAAGACAACCCACCAGCTGGGAGAAAATATTTGCAAATTATATGTCCAACAAGTGGTAAATATCCAAAATATATAAAGAACTTATATATCTGAACAACAAAAACAGGAACAACCCAATCAAAAAATAGGAAGAAGATATGAGCAGACATTTTTACAAAGAAGATATGCAGGTGGCCAACAGGCACATGAAAAAATGTTCAACATGACTAATCATTAGGGAAATGCAAATTAAAACTACAATGAGATATCACCTCACATCCGTGAAAATGGCTATAACACACAATATAAGAAATAGCAAATATTGGAGAGGATGTGAAGAAAAGAGAACCATCATACACTGCTGGTGGAAATGCAAACTGGTGCAGCCACAATGGAAAACAGTATGGAGATTTCTCAAAAAGTTAAAAATAGAAATACCATATGATCCAGTTATTCCACTACTGGGTATTTATCTGAAGAAAATGAAATCAACAATTCAAAAAGATATATGCACTCTTATGTTCATTGCAGCATTATTCATAATAGCCAAGATGTGGAAGAAACCCAGGTGTCCATAATTGGATGAATGGATAAAGAAGATTAAGCTAAACAAAGAAAAAAAAAACAGAAATAAGGAGAACAGATTAGTGGTTACAGGATGAGAAAGAGGGTAGGGGCAGGGCAAAAAGGGTAATCAGGCCTACATATGTATGGTGACAGATAAAAACCAGACTATTGGTGGTGAACATGATGCAATCTATACAAAAACTCAAATATAATAATGTACACCTGAAAAAGTATTTTTCTGCAGTAATTTTTAGTGTATCTTTTGTTGAAATAATGATAGAGCGAGTTGCAGTTACTCTAGTTCAAAGGTACTTTACCATTTGGGGGTGTAAGTCTAATGATAGTTAAGAGACTTCTCTCCAGAAATATGCAGGTGGACATGAATAGATTCTATAAATCATTTGGGTGAAGTTGGTGGCAGCAATGGAGTCAGGGACCCAACCTCTAGGACTATCTCTTATCTGCTTTCTGATCCACTTTCTTGCAAATAGCTTCACGAAATTATCTTTCTATGAACTTTACTTTTTGGCCATAATATGCAAATACTAGTTTTATCTCTTTTATTTTATAATTTTCTAACATCGTTGTCACATCCCCTTGACATTATCTTTAAAATGGATTATGAACATATTTCAGTTGATAAGCATTTCTCCAATAAACTGGATATGTCAATATCAGTAAATAAGCAAAAGAAAACATCTCACTGACACGTGTGACCAGTTACATTTGCAAGTCAATCTCAAAACAAGCAATGATGCAATTAAAGATGCCTGCACATTTCACCTGTACAATTTTTTATAGTTACCCTGCGAGATGATCCTTGGAAACTAAGTCATTTTTGACCAAAGAAAGCATATTCAAAAATGCATTTTGATGTGTAGTATGGGCTCAATAAATATTTGTAGAATAAATGAATTAATGTTGCTCTTGGATTCTTCATCCTGAAGGGGGTGTGTGTGTGTGTGTGTGTTTGTGTGTAAGGGAAGATTGCACAGCGTTGCACTTGTTTTCCTTGTTACCAGTAATCTTCCTTGTTCACATTTAATGTTTTTACATATCTTACTCTAGTAATACTACATATACATAAAGTATCAAGATGTTATGAAGTATTCAAAATACATAGTTTTTTAAGTAGGGGACATGTGGCATTTGAGTCTACACATCAGTATAATAACTTTTATATATTTTCTCCATTTAAATAGCTGATACGGTGACTAATTTAACCTTTTCTCAGTGATTCATGTTCTCTTTTAGCAGCATAAATCAATGCAAGATTTCCAGCCTTGGGGCCTGCCCCCAGGGTTCTCAAGTTGGGTATGACAGATTGTTTTTTATATTGAACAACCACAGAAAAACTTTTAAATTATTTTGCCTCAATTTTATGGGGTATTTTTTTTCTGTTCTCTCTCTCATTGTCAGATTGTAAATATTCCAACTTTGGATTGTTCTTGTCTACACCTGCCAGCCATTTTGCTTTTCTAAACTGCTGTGTCTAGTGTGCTTTCAATTAGCACATGTGATAATTATGTGCAAAATTATAGTAAATAATTAGATTCCGAGTGAGAGCCTGTGAGTAAAATATTTGGCTATTGTACTCTTATTTCTAAAAACTGGTAACTGTTGTTTTGTATTATTTGAAGTTGCCAGATAGCTATATCCATGTGTCATATTTTACTATTGTAAATATGGACAATGTTGAGAGGACCATTCTTATCTTTGGGGACATGCATTATGTACAAAGGTTATCTCTGAGATGGTCATTTGCCTGTTGCCCCCAGACCCATTCCCACTTCTTCCCCTGCTCTGCACACTAGTAGATTTGACCAAAGTGGGCACTGGAAGATGGGCTGGAAGATGGAAAAATTAGGGTTTTTCTCACAGCCCTCTCAACTCTGGTTTAAGTGGGGTTTTTTTGAGTAGCTGCATCTCCTTTAATATTCTAACTTCTATCAAACAGCCACTTCCTCCATGGGTCTAGCTCCTCCTAGCTTCTGGGTTCTGGTGGCACAATCTCTTCTCTGCATTTCCCAGCCTTAGTGGAGATAGAGTGGTATCGTTTTCCTCTTATTACTAATCTCTGGGTTGCCTCACCATCCCATTTGATTTCCCAACCTTTCCATTGCTTGTGTAACTACTTCCCTGTATTAAATTCCCTCTATTTGAAATACCTAGAGTGAATACCTGTGTGGACTTTGACTGTAGCAATTCTTCTGACTGCTTGGCTCCATCTTCCTCAGCTTCATGATGAGCCCATCACTCAGTGCCTACAACATATCTTAATTTCAGGGACAAAAGCCTTTTAAAAAATCTACAGTTAATCACAATAAAAAAGTTCCAGTCTATCATAACAATTTTAAAATCAGGATGCAATGTCAGATCTTAGTGAAAAAGTGAATGAATGTGTTCAGAAGAGCCAATTCCAAGTTTATTTTTGGTCCATGGATCCCTTAATTTAGCAAGAACATTACTTGTACCATTATTCTGTAGCCCACCAAAATGGCATTCCCATAATCACCACAAAACCAAACACATTTCTCTTTCATGTTAAACTTTTCACCAAATTTATAATAGCAATCGCAATATTTTCAAATGTTTCATCTTCAACAGAGTGGACTTCCAGATATATTTGATTTCATGTCTTGGAATAAAAAAATGAACCATTATTAAAATGAATTGATTTTCTATTTGATTTCTATTTCCAATTTTATTGACTTCTCTTCTAAAGACATCGATATACAACCAGCATCTTTTAAGCATTTGTGAAGCTATTCATCTGCTGATGAAACCAAACAAAATAACAGCTATAAGCATGCTTATAAAAATTTGGAATCAGAGAAAGCAAATCAAAATAAGAAAATTGTCATTTTATCTAAATGAAAAGTCATGCTTCACAGATTGCTATGTAAACGCACCTTTGCAATCACATGAGTTAAACCATTGCCCTTTTGCACAGTCCTCTTAAAAAAAAATCTAACATTTTGAGTAGGTACTGATGCTTTTCTGATGCTTTTTTTAATGTACCTGTGTCTTCTGATTCTTATGTGATTGTAAAATATCACCACAACCCTCATGATAGACATAAATATTTACAGAGATTATGTACAATTTACACAATCATCACTGACTTTCTTGAGATTCAGAAATTCAGCCCTTAATATCTAATTAAAGATGCTCTTTTATTTTTCAATTCATAGGTCAAAGGGTATATTTCAAAATAAAATATTTATCAAACAATAAAATAAATATGCACTTGTATATTTTCACCTTATGATAAATGACAAAACACAGTAGCAAGTATGCTACTCGCTACTTACATATGCTTAAATTGTTCCCTATGTGTTCTAAAGAAGGACTTCTCAGTCTTTAATTTCTGCAATAATATTCTGTACTGAAATGTATTTCACTACACCTAACCTATAATTTTGCATATTCCCAGCTGTTTCTACCAGCTTGAGAGCCGATGACTTCAAGCATCAAACAGGCCTCAGCTCAAGCCATGGCACAATGGCCAGTACCCCAAATGGCCAACAAGGGCAGTAGAAGATAGATTTCTCACACCACCACCCAAGATCATCTTAGATACATAATTAATCATCCTTTCAGTTTACTTGTCTGTAGAATGGAAGTTCCCTCCTGCACCAGAATGCAGTAACACTTGATTAGAGGAATGCCGGGACTAATGGACTACATATACTCAGGAACTGCCCAGTGAGGAAAAGAGACCAAGACACAGAATGGATCTATGTGCACTGCAGTTATATCCAATAACATGGGCAAGAGCTGAATTTAGAGAAGGCTTTAAAACTTGGCCAGAATGCATTTTTGTTGTTATTGTTATCTGTCTCCTTATTTGAGCTTTCAAGTTCCTTCTAATCACCTTAAATTGCAATGAATCACTAAAATTTCAGCACACGTTGGTAAATAAAATACTTCTGCCTTGGGGCAAGGAAATCTGAAGATGAAAAGAAAAAAAAAGAATATGAAACAGAGAAGAAACTAGGACTAAGACAGTAAAGGAGAGAGAAAGACTGAAGGAATGATAATCCCTCATTAGTGTCTATCCATGAATAGTTTGATCATAGAGCCAATATACATACAAAATTTACCTTGAATTTTCCAAACTTTTATCAAAGAGTAGCTTCACAAATGAAATAACATATTTATGGTGGATGACTTTAATTCTTTTCAAAAAGAAATTGTTTTCTCAGGGTTCAGGCAATTATTTGTTGCATAATAGCAGAAGTAAACAGTGAGAACTGGACATACACTGAGCCCCCAAAAGATAGGAAATTAAAGAAGATGATATTTTCCACATTGGAAAAATTAAAATGTATCTATTTTTCAGTATAACAAAAGCTTATTTATAGCATTTTGACTTGAATTTTAACTTTTATTGACCCCAGGGACTATGTCACAAGGCAATGTTCGTAAAGTGGGCAACCAAAAAATTTTAACTGCACACCCAATTTGGTACCTCTCATTGGGAAAAGGAATTCATGCACAAAATATTTCAATTAAATTTCAATAAGGAGGTATTTGTCTGTTTATTATTACTCATTCAGAAACATCCCTTACAAAATAAGTAATAGGAATAAGAAAAATTTGTGGATATCTTTAGAAATCTTAGTTGCTCTAATAACTCCCCAAATACTGTATTTTACAAAATAAATTTAAAATAAAGTGTATAAAAATAGAAAAACATTACTTTTATACAAAAAAATGTGCAGATCCTGAAAACTCAGATCTTAAAGAAAATATTTCCTACCCTGGAAAGTGTTATCCCCAGCCTGTGTGACAGGTACTGGCAAGGCACTGTCTTGTCTTTCGCTTCTCTGTACACATGAGAACAAAAAACGTTATACGTGCAAGCAGCTTTGAGCTCCTGGAAACTATCTGGCATATACATTTTACCTATTGGTAGCCACTACTCTGTAACTTTTAATAAAATCCCAGATTTTTCAAAACACATATTTCAGCAACTTTTGCCTACTTGAATTGTACTCAAAGCTTGAATTGAAGTATCTCATTTTATCACTTTATCTGTAAAAGATAAGTGAAAAGACAAGCATAAAGTAAAAAAGAAAGTGCTATTTTTAAAATGTATATCATGATTCCTTCTGAGTGACTGAACAAAATTGAAAATAATTTTCCCTTAATTAACAAAAATGTCCTTTATTTTTCAAGCTTTGGTCATGATAAAAACTAAAGTTGGAAAATTGAGGGGTCTCCACCCAATTTGATAAAAATCATTAACTATGTTGTGCTTCTCTAGTCTGCTCCCAGAGAGAGAACTGATCTTTACAATAGAGGTTTTATTCTGATGCATTGTGTGCCGTATCAACAATTAAACCATCATATTTCTTTGCAGAAGGGGTGAAAGAAGCCACTTTTTCTGTCAGAAGTTATTGAAGAATTTACACTGACTATCACTTGAATATTTTTTCAAAGATTTGTTCAAATAAATTTGAGCATTTAAAAGCTGGAAGAATCTTAGGGAGTAAATTCTGTAGCATACATTACAACACTCACTGTTCAGTTAGCAGCAGTGGTTTCGATTCATAATCAGAGATGTCAGGAAATACAACAAGCTTCTCCCGGTTCCAGGTTATTTAACAATAAGAAAAAACAAGACGGGCATGGAAGTCCACAGCACAGCCGAGGCCCCATGACTATGCTCCAAACATGTGTGGTCAGGAGAGGCAGGACCACCTGTCTAAGGAAGCCACCAGCAATAAGTTCCCCTCTGTAGTCATGCATTGCTGGTCACATTGCCCCTTCGAGACTTGCTCTCATTCTCGGGTGGAGCTACTTCTCCTCAGTTACAGTGGTTTGGCAATTACAGCTTACTCAACTGCTGTCCTTAGGATAAGGCGTAAGCACTTAGTAGGTATGTGCCATTTTTCTTTTTTTTTGCTGAGGAAGATTCACCCTGAGCTTCCTCTTTTTGTATGTGAGCTGCCACCACCGCATGGCCAATGACAGAAGAGTTGTGTAGATCCACACCTGGGAACCGAACCCAGGCAACCAAAGTGGAGCATGCTGAACTTAACCACTAGGAAACTGGCTGGTCCAATATGTGCCGTTTATTATGAATCTGGTATATTTCTGTAATTCTTTAAGTTTGAGTCACAAGAGGATCCAATTTAGCATCAAATTCTCAGGTATTTCAGAGGTTTTAGAAACATCACAGATCATCTATTAACTGCTTCTTTCCATAGGTAAATTAAAAACACAAGCAAAAAAAGCATCTAAGATCCTGGGATATATTTCTATCTCCAATTTTTCTTTGTTCATTTGGCCCTTAACTTTCTTCAGGTGAATGTGCATCTTCACCACCTGGTTACAATGACCCACAGAAGATGCTGCTGAACGATGAGGCCTGAGCCAAAAGACTGTACTCCAGCTGAAGCACATCAGTCATGCTAAATACTCCCTCTGTCTCCAAATTCCAGCTACTCATCTACTTTTCAAGTCTCATAAGAAGGCCAGATTCAACCTCTTGACAGATTTTAAATCCAATTTATTTTATTTTTAGTGGAAATTGTCTTTTGCTAATTATAAAATGATTACAAGCTAATAGTAACAACTTGGGCTATGTAAAAGACGTGAAGAAGAGAGTGAAAGTAACCTGTATCTCACACCTCAGAGAAACCCACTGCAGCCCTTTCAGTGATGAGAGCAGAAGCGTGACTAGGTTAGGAGGGGGCATCTTTGAAATTGTATTAGTGGAGAGAAGACAAAAAGATGGAATGAGCTGGGGCTGAGTGTTATTGCTGGCCCTGCCCACACCCTTTCAAAGGCAACCCGTCCACATCTCGATCTCTGGAGCTTGTGTCCATGTTCCATACCAAGTTGGCACCTTCCCAAGGGCAGTCATCTTGTGCACATGCTGGCCACACCTCTCAGGAAAGTCTCAGAGAAGTGGGGAGACTGAGGTGTTGAGAAGGTGGTATCAAAGGTAAAAGGACGCTGTGAGGTTGATCCAAGGCTGTGTAAAACATGAAGCATGCACAAGTTGCAGTTATGAGAGAACAGAAATCTGGAGTCAAAGGAGAATGAGGCCACAGACAAGGAAGAGAAAAGGGCACAAAGAAGTGAAAAGAGGAGGAGAGCACTCTGTGTTAGAGAGAGAGATGGCCTGAGAGCTGCCTCCTTCCCTACCTCCCAATTCCAGTGCAATTCCCTATCCAACTGTAATGGCTCCAATTTTCCTTCCAGTACGTTGAGTGAGTTCTTATCCTTGCCTCAAAGTGAGATTCGCAATGTTTTAGAAGTATAACATAGAACATACATATAATAAAGCACATAAACCTTAAGTGTGGACTTCAATTAATTTTGACAAAGTGAACAATCCTTATAACTGCTATATAAATCAAAATATGGACCATTATCAGCACCCCCAAAGCCTCCCTCCTGCCCTCTCCATCATGACCTCCTCTCAAAGCTAACTCCTATTCTAACGTCTACCAAATGTATTGCTTCTCCTTGTGTTTGTTCTTTGAAGAGATGGAACCATACAGCTCAGCCAAGTCCTTTGACTTTTAGGCTATCACTAGTAGTACTCTGGTTCTTTTGTATACATGTTCTTTTGTGTCTCACTCACTCTGGCTGAATCACCCAGATTGGTCCATGCCTTGAATGCAGTGGTACTTTCTTCTTTCTTCCTGCTGTGTAGTATTCTATCATGTGAATACACCACAATCTGTGCCTTGGCTCCTCGTATATTAACTATGCATGCGCTTGAAAGCCTGTGCCTGAACATTTTGCGTTGCTGAGCAGCATCTCCACCATGCTGACCACCATGGGCAGCCGGGATCACAGTCCTGCATATTCCTGTCATGGCTTCCTTTCCTGCCGTGGGTTGGGAGCTTGTACGTTTGGTGGAAGTGAAAAATGGATCTCCATTTTGCTAAGTCAGGTGCTGAATACCTTCATTCATCTCTTCCATCAACTTTCCCCCAAATCAAAATTTCTAACTCATCCACATGTTGCCTTTAATAACTAGTTTGAAAGGTTGACCTTCCAAGGTTTGGAAGAGGCATTCAGAATGAGAATCGGGATAAACAAAGGCAAACTTCCCCTTGTGTAAATTGTTTTTTCCTAAAGCAAGAGTGGCAAACATGGCCTCTTTTTGTTTCCCAAATCTCAATAAAAATCAAATGTAAAACCTGACTAGAATTCCAAAGAAGGAATGGTTTTGAACTCTCTGAAAGGAATGTTCTATTTCCTCCCCCATAGAGGTTTTAAGTTAAAGAAACTCGAAGCCATACTGCAGATAAGCCTCTTGGTGCCTTCAATAACCCGTGAAGTTGTAAGACAAGTTGTCTCATAAGTAGAGCTTTTTACTAATGTGGTTAATGGACTAGGTAAAAATTTTTCTTCTCTTTCCTACTTTGCCTTTCAGGATGCAAACATTAAATCCAATGCGCCCTACTAAGACGCATTCAGATCACACATACTTCTTCACTTCAGAAAGGAATATAGAGCTTTAACACTGTTGGCTTTTTCTCCAAATTCAAAATCTTCTTATCTAAAGCTAAAAATATTCATGTTCTTTGTTCATACTTTACTTTGTTCTGTACACTTGAGAAGTTTTAATTATGTAACTCTAAAATACTGCAATGCATATTTGTCTAGGGAGCTAGAGATAATCATTCATTTTGAACACAATGTATGTGAACATAATGATAATTATAGGCCCACACAGGCTTTCCAATGAGCAATCTACAGTGATGGTAAGAATATCTGATAATGGTATCTGCAGCTCTTATTTGTTAATGCAAACAGGCATAACCTTGGGGGTTCTTTTTTGCAGCCATACTATTTATACTTGATGTATTTAATGACTCTGCAGGACCTTTCACTGCAGTACATATTAATTCTTTCAGAAAATACACCAAATTTAGGTTTTCCATCAACAACCTCACTCTAGCCTTTGGGCTGCAGAGATAGGATGTGTTACTGCGTTCTCTGATTACATCATTGTGAGAATTCCAGACTCCTATAGCGGGGAGATGCCTCTCTCTTCACCTAAAGTTGATATTTGTGTTACTGAGTATGTTTCTTTTCTCTTACATAAGTAAATTTTAATAAAGGCCTGCATAGTAAAATTCACCAGGAAACAATTTTTAAGCATTTCTAAACATTGTAATCTCTTCAAAAGATGCATTTTTGAACACTTGTTACTTCTTTCACTTATTGGGAGCTAAATTATTTGCTGAACTATAAGCATAACTGTTGGGATCAATACACCTAATTCAAACCATAACCATTTTCCTGGGGAATCTTTACCAGTAGGAAAGAAATGCTACAAACTTTTATGTCTAAATCATGTGTCATTTCAAGGCATCTGAGATTTAGATTCCAACACCACATTTAAATTTGAAATGCTTTGACATGACACATGATTTAAATATGCATTTTACCTCCAGCTTTTGGAGATCCCTTTGCCTGATGGATGGGAAAGGGATGTCTGAGGCAGAGGGAAGCAATCCCAGAAGTGGAGAGCAAGCCTGGGTTACATAGCCAATATGCTTCCACAGCAGTTACCTATCCTTGCAGCAGCAGAGAAGTAAACAATCACTGGGGAAGTGACACAATGAAATGATATACTTTAATTGTGTCTTTAGAATAAAGGAACTCCCAAAGCTTTTTTTCATTTTTATTATTAATGAAATGCACTCTGCTAAAATGATGCCTATTCTCAACCTCCGTAGTCTTTTAAGGATGAAGAAAAGGAGGACACACACAAATTGAGCAATAAGGGCGAATGTGATGACCTATACTCCAGCTCTTGGCTCAACTGGAGAGCAGACGACTTCAGCATGTTCGTGATCTCCAGTTTGTCCTCCTAACGCTACTTTTCAGGGAACAAATAGGAGTCTCTTCAAAGCACATTGGTCTGAAAGGTAGAAACTAACTCACAAAGACATGAAAGAATGTGAAGGTAGCTATGTTCATATTTTAATGAGACAAGAAATATGAAATTAGCACTAGGAGGGTTTAAATTGATCATTGTTTCAATTCTCTTTAATGCAGATGTTTAAAGGATAGACCTATGGAATCAATACAGGCAAGCAGCCTACAGGAAAAGTATATGTTTTAGAGTGAACATTTTATTATAGAAACAATTTGTTTGTACTTAGCCAGGTCATCACAAACAGGAAAGTGTTAAAAGATAAAAACCATTAAATGATTGTTTTGGTCTCAACCACAGAAGCTGTGAGAACAGCAATCCATCATAACTTTAGCTCTAGTTTCCAAACTTCTTCTGAAGCAAGAAGAGATAGCAGTATTTTGAAATGGGAAGACCAAAATTTTGAAAATCTCAGAAACAGAAATTCTCTATTTTATAGAAACTGTTAATTTCCTAAGTAGAGTCATGCTGAAGGCACCCTGTAGACTCCTAGCCACCCAAAAATACTATCTTGAGAGTACAGAAATGAGCCCTCCTATCACACGGACAAAAGCAGAGCAGGAGTGAGGGCACTGAGAACAGTCTGCAAATACTCAGGCTCACCTCGTCTCACTAGTGAAAGTGAAATGTCTAAGGGAACTTCTTCTCTGCTAAACAAAGTATAAAGTCCATAGAAGAATTTTGGTTAGCCGATTGGGTCATATGACTCACCCTCAGACAGGTTTGGGAGGGCTGGGGTGACACTTCTCTCTAGAACCCATGAGTAGGAGACGAGTATTTCCCCAAAGGAGAGAGTGCTGCTGTCTCCAGAAGATGGGAAGGGCTTCTGGTGGACCAGAAACCAAGCAACGTTCTCTACAAGTTGACAAGGGAGATGCGAGCACCGCTGGAAGGAAATAGACAGCAATGAGGTCTGACTTGCTTCCCCTATGCCCCTGCATATTCTAAAGAGTTCACAATTTTAGTGACTATTTAAATTACAAATATAAACAGAATAAAATCCATATTATGCCCACTTAAGTTTTTAGAAAAAAAGAGATGTCTTTCAGGATGCTCTTCAAGATGAGAAACCTAGGCTTTCTCTGCTCTAGGTGGGGAGGAAATTTCAAAGGCACTCCCTGGACAGTTATTGCAGAGGGTAAGCATTGGATCTATTACGAGTGTGAATTGTGCTCGAAGACTCTGAGTGTGATGAGCCCCAGTGTAATAACCAAAGCACAGATTAGTTAGCAGTCTGCACATGGAAGGGATAGGATATTCAGGCCATGCAGGAGATGGTCAGAACCAAAAGGAAATTGTGCTCTTAGGGGGATTTGCATTGCATCTACCTCCTAAAGCTTACCCAGATTTTATGTATGGCAGCTGTTCTCAAATATTTTGTGGCAATATGTTCTATTCACTTTTTTTTTCAAATGAAGTTTTCTCAGAAGCTCAAAATACATAAATAAGAGTACAGCTCTCCAGGTTGAGTGAGGTCAGGAGTGGAGCACTGCCCCACTTATCCTACCCGACCTCCTCCTGCCGCTGGCCCTGCAGCATATGATGGAGGAGGGGCTTCAAGGAGCACTGCTTGGAACTTAGGGTTCCAGGGGACACTCAGAGTCAGTCTCATAGCCTAGGATGGAGCAGGACTTACAGATGTTAGAATCGATGCTCTGCCTTACGCCAACTTCCAGCCTGATGATACGATTTCAAGAATAACTTTTAAATGTGAACAATTTAACCAGCCAAAATTCCCTCAAACACTAAACATATTATAAAACAGCAGAAGAGGAAATCTACATGGGAAAGTTCAAAACAAAGCACAGACTATCTGGAGAAGAAAATTTTTGTTGTCAATAATACATATGATATAATGGAAGACCTGGGTGAGCCAAATTTGGGTACTGAATGTAACCGTCTGGAGGAACACAGCTCTCCCAGTGACACATAGACATTACAGGGTCTAGAGAGATTTTGAAATCTCTGCAGAGAAAATGCCAACACACAGTTTAAGGTGGTTAATCAAAGAATTGGAAAACAATTAAATGAACTGATTGCAGAAGAAGATTTCAAATAGCTTTCTGGGAGAAAAATAAAACAAGCTGTGGAATTTAAATTAAAATGGTGGAGCAAATTTATCATAGTGCCACATGTCCCAGAATAACCCCAGAAATCATTATTTATACTCTTAAACATACAAGCAGCAATCACTGTTCTCACGCTGATGCAGTTAGAGAATTAAAGTACGTGGGGAAGTAGCTTTCTCCTCCATGTGGCAATTCCTACAAATCGCAGTAAAGTCTAGTAACTTGAAGAGTACTTTACAAAAGCTGCTATAATGATGTCTGCTTCAGAATATACAAAGGCAATAAATTTAAGACTCTTATAACCCTTAACCATCTGTTCCTTTTAAAGCAAAATTATATCATCCCATTAAATAGTTATCTGCTCCATTGAAAATGCTTTGAATCAAGGAATCTATGACAAAGGACTTAGAAGATTTCATTCATCCCTTCAGCAAATGGATACCAGATAAAGCCTGCATCTATCCTGGATGTTAGGGAGGCACAGTGAATAAGTTACAATCTCCACGAAGAAAGTATAGTCTAGTGGGCAAAACAGGTAAAGAGATAATTTCAGTGTAATATATGTATTCTGAGAAGCAGTTAAGATATTATCTTTGGAAATATAAAGTTAGCTATTAAGGACTCTAGAAGAGGATATTCAAGGAAGGGTTTACCATCTACACTGAGACCTGACACAAGTCTGCCAGATGAGAGGGCTTTGTGAAGTTTTGTTCCAGTGAAAGGGGACCAAATATGCAACACCATAAAGACAAAGGAGGGAATAGCATAGGAGAGGCTCTGGAATAGTCCAGCCGGCTGGAGAGGGGAGAGGTGTTAGATCCCAGGCTGGCGAGAAAGCAGCATCAGGATAACAGAAGCTTTGAATGTTGTGTGGGAGATTTGAGGCATTGCCATGCAGGCAACGAAAAAGCAATAAGGTTTTTTATGCAGAAAATATATTTGATCAGATCTGAGTCTAAGAAAGATTACTGTGACTGGGAATGGATAATGGCTTGAAGATGGATAAGAATGCAGGCAATGAGAGCTGTTAAGGGACTGTTGCAGGAATTACTCAGTGAGAGGATTCAGAATTCAGTTCAGACCCAACCAAGACAGCAGCAGTGAGAACAGAAAAATCTTCCCTAATCGAATCACTCTTTATGAATCATGATGGACACAACTTCACAATACACAGGATATGGAGAATACGAGGAAGGAAGTGGGATGCTGCCTGGATTTTTGGCCTTGGGACTTGGTGTCCTTCTGGGGAACACAGAAGCAGCCAAGCTGGATTAAAGATGATGAATTCAGTTCTTAATGCGTTGAATTTAGAGTTCTTGTGATTCATTCTGTGGGGGATTTTTGTTCTTATATTTACCCTCTCTCGTTGAATGCAGCTGCACTCTACGAAGTGGGGCAGGGGGAGGAAAGAGTATACAGTAATGCGTCACTTAACGATGGGGATACATTCTGAGAAATTTGTCATTAAGCAATTTTGTCGTTGTGCAAACACCATAGGGCGGATTTACACAGGCCTAGACTGTGAAGCCTACTACACACCTAGGCTACATGGTCTAGCCTATTGCTCCTGGGATGCAAACCTGTACAGCATGTCACTGTACTGAGTACTGTAGGCAACTGTAACATCATGGTAAGTATTTGTGTATCTAAACATAAAAAGGTATGGTAAAAATATAGTATAAAAGATAACAAATAGTACACCTGTACAGGGCACTTACCATGAGTGGACCTTGAGGGACTGGAAGTTGCTCTGCGTGAGTCACTGGGTGGTGAGTGAAGGTGAAGACCCAGGGCTTTACTGGGCACTACTGTAGACTTTATAAACACTGTACACTTAGGCTACACTAATTTTATAAAAAGTATTTTTATTTCTTTGATAATAGATTAACCTTAGCTTGCTGTAAACTTTTTCACTTCATAAACTATTATTTTTAACTTTTTGACTTTTATAATAACACTTAGTTTAATACACAAACACATTGTACAGCTGTACAAAAATATTTTTTTGTCCTTATTCTATAAGCTTTTTTCTATTTTTAATTTTTTCTACTTTTTAAAATTTTTTGTTAAAAACTAAGAAAAAAATACACACATCAGCCTAGTCCTACATAGTGTCAGGATTATCAATATCGCTGGCTTCCACCTCCACATCTTGTCCCACTGGAAGGTCCTCATGAGCAATAACACACATAGAGCTGTCATCACCTGTGATAACAATGTCTTTTTCTGTCCCTCTTGAAGGACCTGCCTGAGACTCTGCTTGAAGAGGTGTCACTTTTTTCAGAAAAATATTCATGGCTGTTTGCTTGGTTTGTGTCTTTTTCATCATAGATTTGCTTGTAAGCAGATAATGCACCATCAACATTCCTCTCTATTAATGAAAACTTCTTGGTGTTGGGATCCATGTTTTCAACATTTTAAGCAGCTTGTTGAAGTCCACAAAAGCTTCTACTAATCCCTTTACTGTGAATTTTTTGGGAATTTTGTCTTCCTTTTCTTCTCCTGCAGTTTCCTTTTCTCTTGCTTCTTCTTCAACTATGCCTTCCTATTCCAGTTCCAACAACTCTTCATTAGTCAGTTCCTCAGGAACCACCTCTAGCCGCTCCTCAATTCATCTTCATCCACACCCAGGTTAAAGTTGTTTGCCATCCCACCCACAGCCTTTTTGATTTTTTCAACCTCATCATCCTTGGCAAATTCTTTGAAGTCATGGATAAACTTCTTGAGTGTCTTCTTCCAGTTGCTACTCATACATTCTTTGGTGACATCACCCCAAGCCAAAACAAGGTACTCCATGCAATCATAGATGTTGTAATCCTTCCAGAATTGTGTCAGTGTCTTCCTCAGTTGCAGCAATAGCTTCCTCAGGTGGCAGGCCTTAAAAGTTGCTATAACTCCTTGACCTATTGGTTGGATCAAAGAGCTGGTGTTTGAAGGGAGAAACACTGCTTTCATATTGGGATGAAGATCGCTAATAAAAAGGAGGCTTTCTGGGAACATTATCAACAACAAGCAAAATCTTGAAAAGTATGCTATCCCCAAAACAGTACTTCTCCATTTTGCTGGCATAACAATTCAGGGGGGCATCTTGGAAGAGGAGCTGGGTCATCCATGACTTTTTTTTTTTGGAAGAGGGGGTCATTATTATATTTAATTTTGTTGAGGAGATTGGCCTCAATCAGCTCCTCAAACAGCTAACATCTGTTGTCAGTGTTCCTCTATTTTTTTGTCTTTCCTTTCCTCCTCCAAAGCCCCATTACATAGTTGAATATCCTAGTTACAGGTCATTCTAGTACTCTGTGTGGGATGCTGCCACACCATTGCTTGATGAATGGTGTGTAGGTCCACGCTCAGGATCTGAACTGTCAAACCCCAGGCCACCGACGTGGGATGTGTGAACTTAACCACTCAGCCATGGGGCCAGGCCTGTATCCATGACTTCTTACTGCTCCTGTAGTACACTAGCAGTGTGTGCTTATTGATATGCCTGAAGGCCCGGGGATTCTCACTGTGCCAGATCACAAAGGGTTTCAATTTGAGGCCTGCAACACTGCACCCAAGCAAGACTGTTATTCTGTCCTTAAAAGCCTTGAAACCTGGCATTGACTTGGCCTCCTTATGGGCAAAAGTCCTTTCAGGCATCTATTTCCAGAATAGAGAGGTTTTCATCCATATTAAATATTTGCTGTGGCAAGTAATTTTCCTCCACAATCAGCTTATCTAGAGTTTACAAATTTTTTCAGCTGTCCTCACACCAGAGCTCACAGACTCACCATTCACTTTCACATTATGTAATGAACAACAATTCTGGAATCATTTAAACCTCCAGAGCTAGCAGTAAATTCAACATCACAGTCAGGTCCAGCCTTCTCTTTCAACATCGCAAACAAACTCTTTGCTTTGACTGTGATTATCGTGGTGCTGAGAGGGATATGTTCTGTGTTTGATCTTCAATCTAGGTCATTATAAGTTTCTCCATGTCTCATATAGCCCCTTCTCACATTTTTGTTAGTGTCATTGCCTTCAGTGAAGCAGATCCCTTAACAACCTCTGTCATTTTGTTCCTGTTATTTGAGATCATAGCTATGGTGGAATGGGACATGCCTGACTGGTGAGTAGTAACCATCACTGATTTTCCGCCTTCATAGTCCTTAATCACTTTTAATTTCATTTCCATGTCAATCACTCAATGTGGCCTCTTACTGGACACCAATCAAAATGGAAGTTCTATTCCTTTTGGAATGTCATCAATAATGCAGACCAGTTAATTATCAACACAACATAACATAATGTTTTACAGGAAGCTTTCAAAATAGAATTTATTAGAATTCCTGTAGATGTAGTGCACAAACCAAGAGGAGTACTACAAATAGTAAATACAGCCCATTGTAAAATCTCATATTGAATGCCTCCTAGCTATTAACAATAAAAAACAAAGTTTAATCAGCCATGGCAGAAAAAAACAAAATTATCTTTTTGTAGTCTCTACAAAGAATATTAAAAAATTATTTGTCATATAATGAAACAATCAAAGAGCATTCAATTAAATATATAAGGAATAGCATTAGAGAGCTTTGTGAGGCAGTAATTAATATAGTAATTTATTGTCTGAATTTTTAAATATTTGTAGAATATGCATGCTTTTTAAAATTTTTAAATTTTAAGTTGTGTTTTTTCTTATCCTATATAAATGTTCAAATTTGTATCTAACTTTGTATTTTAAATTTTGTCTTCTTCTAATTAAAGAGGGCCCCCAACAATTGCACAATCTTCAGGTGACACAAAACTAGGATCCAACGCTGCATGTAATACAAAACTTAAAGTAGTCTCTCAAAATACAAAGTAAAAGATAGAGGGTACTCCACACACATGGTATTATCAGTCTTACATGCCATGTACATGGAGAAGTCTCTTTATTTCTAGGTAGTAAAAATTTTAGAAATATTGAGGTTAAATGTATTGACAAATTATACCAATACATTTTTAATCAATTTCACTTACTTTTCCCTAACTTCCTCTTCCAAGTTAGCTTTTTCAAAGAGAGTTTGTTTATTAAATGGAAAGATGCAAAAAAATCTATTTGGATGTTCTCTAGAATTCCAGGCACTCTTTCAAGGTAAAGAGTACATTAAGGCATGTTACTCATCTGAAGGTTGTCAGTGGTATAACAACAAAAGAAGTCCCATTTGGAGAAACGTGAGGTAGCTGTCCTAAAGGATTCTCAAAATCATAAAAAATGAATGGAACCATCAAAGTAGAAATGAATAATTAAAGTTGCACTCCAGTTCTGCATCTATGAAGATCAGGAAGCACAAGCTGAGATAGCTATTAACGTTTATTCTCTTTAGGTAGAAGCCCAAATTGTATAATAAAATGTAATAACAAGTATAACAATCAAGATAGCAATATTAAAATGTAACAATAGTGTGTCTCTGTGAAGGAGTTGTCATACAAATAAAATGCTAAGACAGACTGTATGGATTCCTACTGGTGAAAAAAGAAAAGTGAGAAAAGAAAGATGGCTCAGTCATGAAGAGAAAAGCAGAAAGTGATGAAGAGGAAGGAGGAGGGAGGGAGGGAAAAAAGGAAGGAAGGAAAGTAGCATTACTGGTACCTATGAGTACCCTGCCACATGGTAAGTATTTTATATCCCTTAAAACCATTTAATAGTCATTAACCCTTAGTGCTAATTATTATAATAACCATTTTACAGAATAAAGACTGAAGCACTGAGAATTAAAATAACTTGCACAAGAACACATAACTGTGAGAGATGAAGCCTGAATTCCCACCCAGATCTATCTGACTCCAGAGCCCATACTCTTTCCACTCTTACGGCCCAGACACGTCAAGAATGGAATTAGAGACGGGGCTTTCATTTATATAGAGTTGGCTTGGCTTGTAACAACAACAATACTATTGATAAGCAGCACATGTACATAATTCTTACAATGTGCAAGACAGAGTTCTAAGCACTTCACGTATATTGCCTCATTTAATCCTCCTAATAACTGTATGTGGAAAGTACGATTATTTCCATCTGACCAAGCAGGACATTTATAGCATGGAATTCTGCTCCTTAGACTTCTTTACCTTTCCTGCATTGGATGATCTGAACTAAATAGTATCAAGGGTGCCAATGAGATTCTTTATCTGTTATGGCAAAAATGGAGGTGGGAGAGGAGATTAAAACATATCACAGAAGTGAAGATAAATCTGCAAGAGCCATAGAGACCCTCTATATTTTCTTTTCTTCAGCATTGTAAAAGCGATACTGACCGTATATAAGTGCAAACTGTTTGAAGTGTATAAAGAGCAACTTTCTCCCACATCCACTGTAATCTTCACCCAAGGAGTTAAATTGACACACATACTTAACTATAGTTCATGTACTTAAATTGTCTTCATGTGCATGGTGGTATTTTATAAATAGTAGTCCACAGTATAGATGTACCATAATTTGTTTAAGCTGAATTAAAAGGGTTTAAATCTATTCAAGCTTCAAGTATCAATGAAAGAAATTACTCTTACTTCTGTGGAACCATATGACACCCCTTCCTCACTCTTATCAGATGCTCAGAGTTCTATTATAGCAATAGACCTCTGGAGCCACCTCTGCTAACTGACTCCTCAGATTAGCCAACGCTCTCTCTTCATTTCCTCAGGACAATATAGTAAATGATAGCTGTGACACACTGAACACTCAAAGCTGCCAAGCTGCTTTCTGTTGGGTCTCTTCTGCTTCCACTAGTTTCCAAGAGTCAGTTGTGTTTCCACCCAAATAAGTTTACACTAATTTTACATGTTATTCTAATTAGAACACAAATTGAAGAACAGAAGTACTAAATATAGCTGTTTCTATGAAAATGAAATTGAAATTTTTGGAAAACCTAATAAAGTTGAGTTACCAAAATAAAAGTGCTATGAAATTAAATGTAGAATTGGGAGAAGATATTTGCAAACCACATATCAGATAAGGGGTTAATATCCAAAATATACAAAGAACTCATACAGCTCAATGACAAAGAAAACAACAATCCAATTAGAAAATGGGCAAAAGATCTGAACTGAGATTTCTCCAAAGATATACGGATGGCCACCAGGCATATGAAAAGATGCTCAACATCATTAGCTATCAGGGAAATGCAAATCAAAACTACAATGAGTTATCACCTCACTCCGGTCAAAATGGCTATAATTAACAAGACAGGAAACAACAAATGTTGGAGAGGGTGTAGAGAGAAGGGAACCCTTGTTCACTGCTGGTGGCAGTGCAAACTGGTCCAACCACTATGGAAGGCAGTTTGGAATATCCTCAGAAAATTAAGGATAGATCTACCATATGATCCAGCTATTCCACTGCTGGGTATTTATCCAAAGAACTTGAAAACACAAAGGCATAAAGATACTTGCACCTCTATGTTCATTGTGGCATTATACACAATAGCCAAGACTTGGAAGCAACCTAGGTGCCCATTAAGGGACGAATGGATAAAGAAGATGTGGTATTTATACACGATGGACTACTACTCAGCCATAAGAAATGACGAAATCCAGCCATTTGTGACAACATGGATGGACCTTGAGGGTATTATGCTGAGTGAAACAAGTCAGAGGGAGAAAGTCAAATACCATATGATCTCACTCATAAGTAGAAGATAAAAACGAAAAAAGAAAAACACATAGCATTGGAGATTGAACTGGTGGTTACCATTGGGGTAGGGGGGAGGGGGGAGGGCAAAAGGGATGATTAGGGTCACATGTGAGAGGATGCACTATAATTAGTGTTCAGGTGGTGAACATGATGTAATGTATACAGAATTCGAAATATGATGTACATCCGAAAAAAATAAAAATTAAAAAAAGAAATTAAATGTAGAAGAAAACTATAAAAATTGGTGGGAAGTCTACAAAGTTCTACAGGGATTATGCACTCAGATTGCTTTATGAATGCCTTTAAAACATTTATTTTAGTACTGGAAATACATCTAAATATTACAGAAAAATATTGCCCTCAAAAGGACCAAATTGAGTTCTGTCTAGTCACAGTAAAAAGCTGAAGAGGTGTGGAAATATTTGTTTATGCTGAAAGTCACATTTAAAAGGTGATATTTGTTTTAGAAGATATATAATTGATACAATTTTAAAAGGGGAAGTATCACAGTGCCTAATATGCACCCCACCTTTTCACCTCCCCATCTGAAAAATGTGAAAGGAAATAAGTATTTAGGAAATATCATGCCTTTACTGCATGTAACTTGAAGGATAAGGAGGAAGAAATCATAAATTTTAAGCATTAATTGCAAAAACAAAAAGGAGAAACCATTAGAAAAATAAATGTTCAATTCATAGATGTAACTATACATGCTGTAAAAATGCCAATGATGCAATTTACATGAAATTTCTTTAAAAATGTAAAGCAATATGGAAGTATAGTGCATGTAAATGGAAAATGAATTTTTTTTAAATTAAAATTCTAAGAAAGTTTCCGTGCTCTTTCTTAGAAAAAGGCTGCATGCATACAAAGAAATACCAATATAAGAAATATAAAAAAATAATTATTTTTTAGATATATTTTGGTATCTAAAAAAGTAATTAATTTAAGAAGGTATTATTTTTCTAATTCCATTCCAAGCTTTATAACTCTTAGAAATAAAAGTGTTCTATCCATTTGTCCTAAATCATATCCTAACAATAACATAGAGAATAAAACAATAAGCAGCAATCCTGAGTCTTGATAGAAAGCAACATATTTATAATAAATTCTAAGGTATTTAGAAAACATTTACAAATTTTGTAACAATCAACATTCAATCATTTGCTTATTAGAGAGCATAATATTTTAGTATTCTTTTATTGTTTGATACTAGAACTTATTATACATTCAGATAGTGAATATACACATAAATTATCATGCTTCATTGACTCTAGAATAATTTTTCCTTCTGAATATCTACAAAATGTTCAAGTATCTTACCCCACTAATATAAATATTTAATGAAGTACTACTCTACTTTCTTTTGTTAAATAACTGTGCAAAAATGTTTGGGATAGTACATACTATAAACCACATTTTAGTACCAAGGAAATTCAGCATTAAAATCATCATTAAAGCATATACTTCCAAAATAAAAAAGGATCCTTTAGGATGGCAAAAATAACAATATAAAATCTGAATAGATAATGATCAAATAAAAGTCAGTCAATTCGAGTTTTTCTGAAAAGCTACACCAGAGTCTATCAGAACCTGAAAAGTCCTTGCAATTACTAATCCAAAAATAACACTTAATTATTTACATACTTCTGCAATAGCTTACTCCAATGTTAGTGTGTATGAATTTTTTAAAGGCAAACAAACAAAAAAAATGGAGAAAACATCACATAATACAGAGTTCAAATGTTGTCTGAAAATTTAAGGTTACATGGGGAATACTCGTTTCTCTTTATAAGCTCATCTGAATTTGTTACTACTCTGCTTATGCCCCATCCCTTTTCCCTCCTGCAGCATTTCAAGCTAACGGTGTTGAAAGAATTGACTCAGTCAGCATTCTGGGAATGTCCTGGTATTTTAGTTAACAATATATAGTTTTCCATTAATAAAGAAAGCCTTTGCTTTTAAGATTCATCCTTGAAACTGAAAGATTTAATAGAAACATACTTTATTCTCAGCAGGATGAGCCATATCTATCATTCTAACAACATGAAGTGCTTAAATACGATCTCTAATCTACTTAACATGGACCTTGAAAACTTCTTTCTTTTTATTAAAGAAGATTGAGGTCTTTAATGTGGATATTAGAGTTTCTAGTGAAATTTTACAGATTAAATATATGCATTTATCACAAACCCTCTTAAATCCCTACCATAGTTACCATGAAGGAATTAATAAGATACTAATATACAAAGACAATGAGAATGAGAGAGTATGTCTCAGAAAACAGAACATTTAACAAAATTTTAGAAGTAAGAGAGCTAATAGCCCATCAGTAACTAACTATACAGAGCAGGGAATGATGTTACTTAGGAGCTCAAGGGTGTGGGAGCCAAGAAATTAGAAAATATTCATTTCGGGAACCTGGAAACTATCAAGATTAGGAGGTACAAGTGGTATAAGAATTGGAGCTATCACTGAAAGCAGAAATACTGTGTAGTTCAAAACAGAAGGATTGGCTGAAGATCTTTACTTGGTGCAGTTGACCTCAAGATCACTTGGGAATAGCCAAGCAATTTTTCCCCACCCAGGGATGGTTGGCCATCTACTCTCTAGGGAGGCTGAATTAATGCCTCTGAACTCAAGACACTAGGTAGAGCTAAGGGAGAATTACCAGAACCCAAAACTGGGTAATTGAGCAAAAGTTTACACATGAAGAATGAGACCTCCTGAGGATCCCAGAACCTTGGTTCATACCTCCAGGGTTGCGATTGAAGATATCCTCTTAGGAGAAACTGACGAGGACAGAGAAAAGGTCAATAGATATTGATTATTGTGGCTCCCTTAATGAAATGACCAATCCTTGACTGATCCATGAAACCCAGCAGTATTGCCTTTGATACAGAGTTTGCAGTCAGAACTTTAGGGTTTCACTCTGAAATCTGAAAACATGACTACAAATCACCTGAAAATTGTGAAAAGACTATTTTATTAAGTGCAGATACCAAAACAAAGATGTAACCAGAGACAACAGACAATATGCTGATATCAAAAGAAAACTCCAAATATACTACAATTTGTAATATTATGTGTATATTTAACATTCATATTTATAATTTATATATACACACAGATAATTACATATATTGCATCTATTAACTAGTATACTTCAAGTAAACTATGATTGATACATTATATACTGCATCTCTTTAAAAGTTATGCTATGAGGCTGATGTCAAGACAGCAGCATGGGCAGACTCTGAACTCACTTTCTCCTATAAACAGAACCATGTTACAATGAGCTGTGGGGCTTATCAGTGGCAGAAGACCAGTGCTTTTCAAACAGCCACATAGGGGATCAGTCTATGTCATAAGGATGCTCACTGATCTTAGGAGAAGAATGGATGAACACAGTAAGAATGTCAACAAAGAATTGGAAAATACAAAAAAGAACCAATCAGAAATGTAGAATATAATACTGGAAATGAAAAATCCACCAGAGGGACTCAATAGCAGAGTAGATGGTACATAAGAACGGATCAGTGAGCTGGATGAAAGACTAGAGGAAATCACCCAAACTGAACAGATTAAAGAAAAAAGAATTAAAAAGAATGAGAACAGTCTAAGTGAACTCTGGGACATCATCAAATGCACTAACATTCATATTATAGGTGTCCCAGAAGGAGAAGAGAGAAACAAAGGGGCAGAGAATGTATTTGAAAAAATAAAAGCTGAAAACTTTCCTAACCTGAGGAATGAAACAGATATCCAAGTACAGGAAGCATGGAGAACACCAAACAAGGTGAACACCAACAGGCCCACACTGAGACACATTATAATTAAAATGTCCAAAATTAACGATAAAGAGAGACTCCTAAAAGCCTCAAGAGAAAGGCAACAAGTGGCATACAAAGGAAACCCCATAA
Source organism: Equus quagga (assembly GCF_021613505.1). NCBI lineage: Eukaryota > Metazoa > Chordata > Mammalia > Perissodactyla > Equidae > Equus > Equus quagga. The sequence goes on from NC_060277.1 coordinate 52,717,043, forward strand.
GGCTATCAGCTGACTCCTCAGAGAAACATTGCAGGCTACAAGGGAGTGGCAGGACATATTTAAAGTGCTGAAAGGAAAAAATCTACAGCCAAGAATACTCTACCTGGAAAGGTTATCATTCAGAATGGAAGGTGAGAGAAACATTTTCCCACCCAAGCAAAACTTAAAGGACTTTATCACCAAGAAATCAGTTTTGCAAGAAATGCTAAACGGACTTATTTAAGTGGGAAAGAGTAGACCACAAATAGGAATAAGAAAATTATTTTTTTAAAAAGGTGATAAAATCACTGGTAAAGGCAAAAATACAGTAAAGGTAGTAGATCAACCACATATGAAGATAATATGGAGGTCAAATGACAAAAATACTAAAATCACCTATTTCAATGATAAGAGGGTAATGGATACACACACACAAAATAAGAGCTTAGATATGATATCAAAAACATAAAATATGGGAGGAGGGGACAAAAGTGATGCTATTTAAAAAGAAGCATTCCAGAAAATAAGAATTCTTATATATTAAAAATATGATTACAGAAACAATTTTAATACAATAAAGTTGTTAAAATTTCTCAAAAAATTTTTAAGACATGACAGAAAATAAAAGAGAAGAGATAAGAACATTTGTGGCAGTCTACAATGTTCGACATCAAATTAAAAGGAATTTCAGTCTGAGAAAAGAGAATTTGTAGAATAAACATTTTCAGATAAATAATACAATTTTTCCAGACCTCAAGTACATGAATATTCTGGTTAAAATACACCACTGAATACTATGCAAAATAGATGAGAGTGCCCTCAGTAAGTAATGGCACCAAAATTTTGAGAACTCCAGAAATAATTAGAAGCTTTCAAAAGAAATAAAGAAAAAATTTAAATACAAAGATTGGGAATCCAAATATCATCTAACTTCTTAATGGCAGTTTTGGAAGTCTGAATATAATAGTCTTCAAAATTCTGAGGCAAAATTATTTCCAACTCAGTGTTCTGTACTGGGCCAGATTATCAATTAAGTTTGAGGGAAAGACAAACACATTTTCACATATCCAAGCTCTCAAAGTTTGATTCTAATCTAGCGTCTTTTAATAAACCTCTGGATGATGTGAGTACCACCAAAAATAGGGAGGAGACTAAGAAGATAGAAAATGGAGGATGCAGCATACAGGAAATCAAGCAGAGAAAAGAAGCAAGGGGAAAATTCTAAGATGATAGCTATGCTACATGCTGTTTCGATTGGAGTACAAGAATAGAGGGCTTCAGGATAGACACTTTCATGGAAAGAATAGAACTCAGACTTTATTTATGATTGAATGTACTGGAAGATTTGCAGTTATGTGGAGGAGTTCATACGTGGAGAGTTTATGCGTGGATCACTAATAGGCATACTAAAAATTTGCAAAATTTCAAGTGATGCAAAAATTAACTTTAGAGAATTGTACAAGAAAGCAAAAGAAATTTTAGTATACTATACAGCCAGGTAAATAATGCTTATATAGCCATTATAACATATGCACTGCACATTGACTCCCAAATTTTGATATATCAGGAAAATGGGGGAAAGAAAAGTGTGCTTGAGAGGAAGTTGGTAAAAAATAATGTCAGGGAAAATATCCAAAACTGAAAAATAATTATGAAACAGCACTAGAGGCATGTTATTCCAAAATATGGAGATAAATAGCAGAAAAAATTCTTGCCTCTTGGAAACAGTTTCAGGACAAAAAGAGGTGGGAAAGTGAATGACTATTTCTTCTATAAGAAAAGTTTTATAGTGTTTTTTGACTTTTTAAAATATCTATGAGTTTTACTTTGATAAGAATTAAATTAAGAAGCTAAAAATATCTAAATATACATGGGAATAGCACTGCTCTATAAGTATTGGGGACCCGCGTCACTGTTCGTAATCCTATTTTAGCTGAAATGCAGCCCTCCCCTGAGGACTCCATTTTCCCTGCACCCCTTGGAGGGAGGGCCACTTCATGTCTAATCGCCTATATAACCTATTGCCTGGAAGTGGGTTGGCCACTCTCCCTGTTCCCCATTAGTGCTTTTCTCCACTCTCCTCTTTGAAAATTCCAGCTTCTTTGATGCCAAGATCTTCTAGCAATAGCCACCCACAACTTTTCTTTGTTGTTTTAGTCTATCCACCTCCCTGTCACCCTTCTTTATTATTGAAGACTTTTGCTCCCACCTCTTTCTCACTTAAAATATGTGCATTTTATTATATGCAAATTAAGCCTTGATAGAGTTGATTTAAAAATTTAAAAAGAAAGAAAAGTCAATGTCACAGGTTTCTAGGGCCAATCCAATCACTGATCAAGGTGATGATATCTAGGGACATAAAAGGGACGATAAAGAGCAATCCAATATAAAATTCAGTACTGAAGACCAGTTCAATATGAAGAATAGTAGGAAGTAATGAGAAATAGCTACATTTCAAGTCAGAAAGCTAGCGATTTAACGAGTATTGCTAGCAAACCATCAACTTCACACACACATAAAAAGAGAAAAATTGAAAGGAGGTGTGCATCCAGGGCAAAAAAAACCCTGTAGATTTGGTAAGAGTGTGTTTGAAACAATAAACCCTAAATCAAAGCTTTGGACTGCATAAGCTCGGTCACCACAATTGTCCCACATTATTCGTGTAAAAAAAAAATCTGATCCCATTTTTAAACATGAGCAATATTCAAAAAGCAGCCAAAGGAGATCTAAGAATAAATAATGAAAAAAAGGTATATGAAAAAACTAAATACAAAATTTCTCCATGCTTTTCCAGTCTCAACTAAATTACAATTGGTACCTCCAGGAAGGGAAAAAGTTCAAGGAAAAGATATAAAGTTTCAAAGAGGAAATTACACAAAGACAGAAGAAAATGAAGACTACACTGGCAGAGCTTGGTAAAGAAAGGAAAGAGCAATGAAGAAGCAACACCAAGAAGAAAGCCAGGTTTTGATCAACTCAAAATAGAATGACTTGACTGACATCCAGGAAGAGACATCATGGGTTGGCTAGAAGAAATAAAATTAAATTAAATGAAAAATAACAAACATTTGGGGGAAAATAGATAGGCTTTTTCTGGAAAATGACATCAAAGGAGATCCAAAATATCTATTAGTTATTCTTGAAAAAAGAACTCATCAAATGAAAATTGTCAGAGGTATTTCACAAGAGAATCTCCCTGAAATATGAGTATACCATATCCTAGGAAAAAATTGGCAGAAAATGATCAGTCCCAAGATATATCCTGGTAAATCTATTGAACTTTCCTTGTAAGGAAGAATCACATAGATCTTCAGGTAGACAAAGCACAGCCCAAGAAAGAAGGAAATGAACAGATTGTCTCAGACTTCTCCACAGCAACACTTGAGGCAAGTGGAGAGTGGAGCACAGTTTCCAAAGTTCTGAGTGAAAAATGGTAGGACACAAATATTCTATGTTTGGCCAACTTGTTCTTCACTTATAAAGAAAACAAAGGTTTTCGAGTAGATAGGGCTTCAGAGATTACAGCATACATGAGTTTTGTTCATAAAACTACTGGTCAATGAAATCAAGCCAAGAAAGAACGAAGTGAAATTTAAAAAACAAGAAAGACAAAGCTAAATGGAGTTGAGCTTAAAAATTACTTTAAATATTGAACTAACATGTGGATATTATGCAGACATTAGAGAATGAAAATGAAATAATATTATATTATCCTTGAATCATGTACAACCTATGTGGCAATATGGATAAAATTATCAAACTCTCTGAGATTCTTCATCTGTGATGATACTTAATGGTGTCCCGCGGCATCCATGTTTCTACCTAATAGAATATGTAATAGATTACTTTTTGGGTGTCTACCAGAACATGATCCCCCATTCTAAATTCTGCGCACCCCCCCCCCAAGGTCCCTATGGCTATATAACTCACTCTGCCCTATGTGGCTCTATCTCACCACCAGAGCTGATTGCACATGAATGCATAATTAACCCAACTAGGTCAATCAGATGGTCTCACATTTTGGCTGGGATTGGGCCATAGACACTGTAGCTGAAGATATGTAATGGCCAGAATTCTAGTCTGAAGCGAGAAATAAATGAAACAGATAGACAGAGATGGGAGAGCAACTCAGTTGAAACAAAGAGTGTGGCCTATGTTTTTCCTTTCTAAAGCCTAACATATTTCCTGCCTTATGCCTCTGTGAGATATCAGTGTACAATTATAATAGCATCTTTCACTTAAGCAGGTATGAGAAATGAAGTTAAAATGAACAAATCCAAATTTAAAAAAATATGCAAAACTAGATGAATTGAAGTGGAGCACAGGTTGAGGGACAATGACGATTCCTCCATCAAGGAATAGGAAACCAGCAGATTCTGTTTGGCAGTAACAAAATAGTTCAGCTATCATCTGCTATCCCTAACAGTTCAGACCATATTTCCACAAAAAGTGAGGCTTTAAAGGCTATCATGGTCAATTTAAAGATGTCAGAGTATGCAGATTACAATTTGTGAAACATACAGCAACAGAGACAGATTTGAGACAAGAATTTCCTGTCTAGAGACAGAGAGGAAAGCAAAGCCAACACCTTAAGATTGCTGTGTTCCTGATCAAGAAATTATGTGCCTTGCCAAAATGCAGCATCCAAATTATTTGAATGATTATATATCTGCATCTTAGGCTGATGTCCTGAATGGGGAAAAAAAGTAGCATCTTAATATTTTGAAAGGTAGTGTGTGCAATTACCTATATCCATGGGCCCCTTCAAAGAATTCTCCCATTATGTGCCATACTCTAGCTCCAACCTAACAATAAGCAAGTACGTTAAAAACTAAACTGGATTTCATGACTTCTGAAGGACACACATGAGTAAATTAAAGAAATGTGCCCTACTGGCCACTGTTTTCCTTCTAGGCCTTAAGACTAAGGCCACTAAGCAGATAAATATGAAGCCAATTAGCTTAAAAATAAAAAGCCAAAATGAGAGACAGGGAAATATTCATTCTGGGATCAAAGAATTTCAATTCAGGGTACACAGATTCAGGTAGCAAGCCAAATACTGTCCCACCAGGGAGTAAGATGCAGGGGCTTTAAAAGGCAAAAGAGGGAGGTTTGCATTACAAAGAATGTTAAACAGGGTTGGTGAGCAGAAGGCTAATGTGGGCTAAACCTAATTAATAGCTAAGGCTAGCTAGAGGGAGGCAAAGTCCATCAACTGTGATGAGCTTCACGTTTCTGGCAGCATTACTTAGTTCAAAAGTTGATGTTCTGCCACAAAATCAGAAACTTGTAGCTATACATCAGAGCAGGTTAGCAAATACTCAAGAATAGCATTAACGATAAAGGGTAGGAAAACGCCAAAACCAGAGATGATCTTGTCATTTTAATCACAAACTCACAACACAAGATGGAACATATGAGGGGAAGAGGAAGGGGACTGAATCGGTTTAGTTTAAGGCAATAAGAGGCCATCAGAAAATGGACTATTTTATCTACGAGATTTTGAATACAAACCTCATGGTAACCATTAAACAAAAAAGCAGAACAGAGACACAAATAACAAATAAGGAGAAAACAAAGAAACAAAACATGAAAAACTACATAACTCAATCGGTAGACCAAAAACACACTGGATGAGAAACAAAGGAAATGCAAGAGAATCAGAAAATGCGTGATAAAACGGGAGCATTAAGCTCTCGTATATAGATAATCACCCTAAATATAAATGGATTGAATTCTGCAATAAAAAGACACAGAGTGGGGAGACGGATTAAAGAACAAGACCCAACAATATGCTGCTTCCAGGAAACACATCTCAGCTCCAGTGACAAACACAGGCTCAGAGTGAAAGGATGGAAGACCATAGTCCAAGCTAATGGCAAACAAAAGAAAGCAGATGTCACAATATTTATAGCAAAGTAGACTTCAAGATAAGCCAAGAAAAGAGGGGCAGCATATAATAATAAAAGGGATGCTCCACCAAGAATATGTAACACTTATAAATATCTGTGCACTGAACACAGAAGCACCAAAGTACATAAAGCAGCTATTTACAAACCTAAAAGGAGATATTAATAATAACACAATAATAGTAGGGGAACTCAACACTCCACTCACATCACTGGTTAGATCATCTATGCAGAAAATCAACAAGGAAACAGTGGAATCAAATGAAAAGCTAGACCAGTTGGACTTTATAGATATGTATAGAACACTCTATCAGAAACAGCAGAATATACATTCTTCTCAGGTGCACATGGAACTTTCTCAAGGATAGATCATGGGCTGGGAAACAAGACAAGCCTCAATAAATTTAAGAAGATTGAAATAATAACAAGCATCTTTTCCAATCACAATGCTAGGAAGGTAGAAATTAATTACAAGAAAAAAGCTGAGAAAGGGACAAAGAAGTGGAGACTAAACAACATGCTATTGAACAAGCAATGGATCGTTGAAGAAATTAAAGGAGAAATCAAAACATATCTGGAGACAAATGAAAATGAAAACATACCATACCAAGTCATATGGGATGCAACAAAAGCGGTCTTAAGAGGGAAATTCATTGCAATGCAGGCTCACCTTAACAAACAAAAAAAATCCCAAATAAGCAATCTCAAACTACACCTAACTGAATTAGAAAAAGAAGAACAAACAAAGCCCAAAATCAGCAGAAGGAGAGAAATAATAAAAATCGGAGCAAAAATAAATGCTTTTGAAATGAAAAAGACAGTAGAAAGGATAAATGAAACAAAGAGGTTGTTCCTTGAGAAAATAAACAAAATTGACAAACCCTTAGCCAAACTTACAAAGAAAAAAAGAGAGAAAGCTCAGATAAATAAAATTAGAAATGAAAGAAGAGAAATAAAAATGGACACCACAGAAATACAACAGATTATAAGAGAATATTTTGAAAAGCTATATGCCAAGAAAATGGACAATTTATGGGAAATGGATAAATTCTTAGACTCTTACAACCTCCCAAAGCTGAATCAAGAAGAAATAGATAATCTGAAGAAATCAATCCCAAAGAAAGAGATTGAAACAGTAATCAAAATCCTCCCCAAAAATAAAACCCCAGGACCAGATGACTTCCCTGGGGGAATTCTACCAAACTTTCAGAGATGATTTAATACCTATCCTTCTCAAGCTATTCCAAAAAATCAGGGAAGATAGAATGCTTCCAAACACATTCTGCGAGGCCAAAATCACTCTGATACCAAAGCCTGACAAGGGCAACACAAAAAGGGAGAACTACAGGCCAATATCACTCATGAACATAGATGCAAAAATCTTCCCCAAATATTGGCAACCCAAATACAGCAATACATCAAAATGATTATACATCATGATCAAGTGGGATTTATACCAGTGACACAGGGATGGTTCAACATCTGCAAATCAATCAATGTGATACAGCACATTAACAAAATGAGGAATGAAAAACACACAATCATCTCAACAGATGCAGAGAAAGCATTTGACAAGATCCAACAGCCATTTATGATAAAAACTGTTAACAAAATGGGGATAGAAGGAAATCACCTGAACAGAATAAAGGCCATATCTGACAAACCCACAGCCAACATCATTCTCAATGGGGAAAAACTGAATGCCATCTCTCCAAGAACAGGAACAAGAAAAGGATTCCCCTTATCACCACTGTAATTCAACATAGTACTGGAGGTTTTGGCCAGAGCAAGAGAAAGGAATACAAGGAATCCAAATAGGGAGTGAAGAAGTGAAATTCTCGCTGTTTCCAGATGACGTGATATTGTATATAGAAAACTCTAAAGAATCCACCAGAAAACTATTAAGAATAACTAACAACTACAGTAAAGATGTAGGTTACAAAATCAAATTACAAAAATCAGTTCTGTTTCTGTACTCTAGTAATGAACTTACAGAAAGAGAACTCAAGAAGACAATTCCATTTACAATCAAAACCAAAAGAATAAAGTATCTAGGAATAAATTTAACCAAGGAAGTGAAGGACTTATACAAGGAAAACTATAAGACCTTAGGGAAAGAAATAGATGATGATATAAAGAGATGGAAAGAGATTCCACACACATGGATTAGAAGAATAAACATAGTTAAAATGTCCATACTTCCTAAAGCAATCTACAGATTCAATGCAGTCGCAATCAGAATCCCAATGACATTCTTCACAGAAATAGAACCAAAAATCCTAAAATTCATATGGGACAACCAAAGACCGTGAATTGCTAAAGCAATCTTGAGAAAAAAGAACAAAGCTGGAGGCATTTGAATCCCTGACTTCAAAATGTACTACACAGCCACAGTAATCAAAACAGCATGGTGCAGGTACAAAACAGGCATACGGATCAATGGAACAGAACTGAGAGTCCAGAAATAAAACCACACATCTACGGACAGCTAATCTTCGACAAAGGTGTCCAGAACATACAATAGAGAAAAAACAATCTCCTCAATAAATGGTGTTATGAAAACTGAACAGCCATGTGCAAAAGAATGAAAGTAGACCATTATCTCATGCCAAACACAAAAATCAACTCAAGATGGATCAAAGACTTGAAGATAAATCCTGCAACAGTAAAACTCCTGGAATATGATTAGTGCACTCTTTGACATCAAACTTAAAAAGATACCGTCTTCTCAGATAAGGGATTCAAAAGAAAAAAATAAATAAGTGGGACATCATCAGACTAAAGAGCTTCTGCAAGGCAAAACAAACTAGGGTCAAAACACAAAGACAACCCACCAACTGGGAGAAAACATTTGCAAATCATATATCTGACAAGGGGTAAATCTCCATTATATATAAGGAACTCATGCAACTGAACCACAAAAAAATAAACGGCCCAGTCAAAAAATGGACTGGAGTATACGAATAGACATTCTTTCAAAGAAGATATACAGATGGTCAACAGGCACATGAAAAGATGCTCAACATCACTAATCATCAGGAAAATGCAAATCAAAACTACACGAAGATACCACCTGACACCTGTTACAATGACTATAATCACTAAGACTAAAAATAACAAATGTTGGAGAGGGTGTGGAGACAAGGGAACCCTCATACACTGCTGGTGGGAATGCAGACTGGTGCAGCCACTATGGAAAACAGTATGGAGATTCCTCAAAAAACTAATTAGAACTACCATATGACCCAATTATTCTACTACTGAATGTCTACCCAAACTCAAAATCAACAATCCAAAGTGACATATGTACCCCTATGTTCATTGCAGCACTATTCACAATAGCCAAGACATGGATGCAATCTAAGTGTTCATTGCCCAATGATAGGGTAAAGAAGATGTGGTATATATATATACAATGGAATGCTACTCAGCAATAATAAAGGACAAAATCATCTCATTTACAACAACATGGACGGACCTGGAGGGAATTATGCTTAGCCAAATAAGCCAGATGGAGAAAGAGAAACACCAGATGTTTTCACTCATTTGTGGAATATAAACAAACACATGGACAAAGAAAATAGTTCAGTGGTTACCACGGGAAGGGGAGTAGGGGGTGGGCACAGGGCATGAAGGGGTGCACATATATGGTGATGGACAAGAAATAATGTACAACTGAAATTTCACAATGATGTGAACTATTATGAACTCAACTTTTAAAAAAGGGAAATAGAAAACTGCTGCTTATAGCACATGGCACACAGTAGGTGCTTAATAAAGAAATAAGAAGCAAAAACAAAACAAAAGAAAACAAAACCATCCAATGGTTACCTATGTTCAGGTCTCAGCCGACAGTTTGATCACATTTCTCTTCCTTTATTCCTTGTTCACTGCCGGTAGTCATACTGGCACTTATTTTTGGTCTCTTGAACCAACAAAGCTGGTTCCCATCTATAGGCCAAAGCACCAAGTGTATAGTCTACTGGGAATGTTCTTTCTTAACACCTCCCTGGGCCTTCTCTTCATTCAAGGCTCTGAGCGTAGTTCACCTCTCCAGAGAGCTCTTCCCTGACTTCCACATCTCAGGCAGCAGCCTGCCTCCCTGTGGCACTCTCTTTTGTTACCCTTTTTTTAGTACTGGATAAAATCATCTTGGTTTTCCTTTTTGTTTTGTCTATATCCTTCAACTCTCTACTTCTCCAATAGAACAAAGATAAAGGAAACTATCTTTTGTTTCACGTTGCATCTGAAGGCCTAGAATAGTTAGTACGCAGTAAATACTTAATAAAAATTTGTTAAATGTATGGATATAGTATAATAAAATTGGTGAGAGGGAAATGTTTCTGCTGTTTGTCCCTTTGGAGTTTCTAACAAAATCATTTGAATTTCTGGTTTCTGGACTCTTGAATCTTATAAAATGTTGTAGGAGAGGAAGACATTTCCTCTACGCTCTCTGGATTCTTCTGGCTGGAGAACAAATTAAATTCGCATGAGATAGAATAGCAAGAGAAAATTCAACAAAGCTTTATAACATGTATACATGGGAGAGTTTCTGATGACCATGACCCGGGGCCTTTCTTCCCGAAGGAAGAAAGGGCACCGAAGAAGTGGGGTGCACAGAGTGGTTATATACCCCCAAACAGGATGTTTCACATAGGATTGAAATGTCCCTTTTACAATAGTCACGAGACTGCTCTGTCAGCACAGCAATTGATGGACACAGTGGATAGGTCTGCTGTCTCGGTGAACACAGCAGGGTGGCAGGTCTATTGTCTCGATCTGGGTTGTCACAGGTGAGCTGGGTGTCAAAGGTGAGTGCAGCAATCAGTTCCTAGCCTAAGGAAAGATGCTTATCCTTAAGGAAATGCCAATGTGTGGGGGAGGTTGCACCTTTATCTTAAGGCCATTTGTTCTTGCCATAGGAAATGTTTAATGCAGATATACAATGCGTGCTCAATGGCCACAGTCAGGCCCTTTTGGAAAAAAGCAAAGTCACCAAATGGCTTCCTCATGTACTCCAATATATCCTATTGCTTGCCATTTCTATTTGTCAATGTATACATGGGAGTCTACATTGGGAGTATATATCAGGCAAGCTGAGCAACTTGCCAAAATGCTGAAACCACCACCTAAATATCATATCTAGCTAAAGACAAAGGAGGATGTTGGGGCTGGGGGGAGTCAGTTACAGGAGGTTACCAGACAAGAACAATAAACAAATGCAGATTTAAGTCCTTGCCTTCCCCATTGATTAAGAGTTTCTAAAGATGAGGTCATCTCCCCTTCTTCCTGGTACAGAGAGGGAGATGTCTTTACAGATGGAGATCTCCTTTACAATGTAAATGTTTCTTAACAAAAGGCAAGCAAGTTCCACTCCTCAGAGCCTCCCTCCCCATCCCAGTTTATCAAAGCAACTAGCCCCAAATAATCCCCACGTCAAAGACATATTTTGGGGTGGCCAATGCCAGTCCCCCACGGTGTTAAATAGTCATGTACTTCATTGTCTAGCACCCATATATCAAATACACTAGATAGGTTATTCTTTGTCTTGTCCCTACTTATTAGACCCTTGCTCATGGGAGGCAATGACAGGCCTCAAGCAAAAGTGCTCCCATCCGTACGTCATTAGCTGAGAGCTAATACAAATAGAAAAGCTGTGAGCCATTATACAAATCCAGCCAAGGGTTAAGCTCTGGGGGAGAACATTAGATCCCCACTAAAATTGGGGAAATGTGGTTGATTGAAAAGATTTTTGTTTTCTACACGAGGCATTCGATAAAATTTACCTCTTTTCTCACTGAGCATTCCGTTAGAGGTGTCTCAGACATTTAAAAAATGCCGAGAATACAAAATGCAACAATCTTGCTGTCTTGGCTTTGTACCCTGCTTTGTTCGTGTTGACCATGCAGCATTGATTGCCTACATGATCGATTGCATTCTGTGTTTTGAGTTTTCAAGTACTGATAACATATGTCATATTAAATGATTGGTTTACACAAAGGGATAGACTAAGCCTGTGCTGAATGGCCAGGATCAGGTGTCCTGCCTTCTTCTTCTGTTTACGTAAGCTATGTCTTCAAGTTACAGGCATAGGATTCTTTTTTGACTCTGCTTTGCTTATAATACCTTTGACACAAATTTTTCATTATGTCCAGGTGTTTACAGTCAAATATGGTAGTATACTGTTGGATAACACACAGGTGAAATGGCGTTGGTTGTGAGGTAAACAGCTATCTTGGTAGCATGGGATGGTGGTACTCGGTATTTGCCCTGGACATACGTAGGTGCTTAGAACTAAACTTTTGAGCCTAGGAAATTCATGGTGCTCTGCTGTGTTTGGCATCACCTGGGACTACGGGTGGTTTTGTTGCTGGTCATTCACAAGGAAAGGGGTTGATTTCAGGTCAGACTGTCCTCAGCAGAATGCTGCTTTCTCCACATAGTGCTAAAGGAGGGGAGAATTTGGGCTGGCCACATGTTTCTTTATTGTCCTGTCCATGCCATCATCCACAGCTGAGTGAGTGTATCAGGCTTTCCTGAATTATTGGGGTAAAAATAACGGCCAACACTTATGTCATGAATTACTATGTGCCAGTCTCTGTTTTAAAAGTTTTATATCCATTAACTTATTTAATTATCAAAACAACCCTATGAATAGGTACTATTATTATTCCAATGTTATAGTTGAGGAAATAGTCAGTGAAAGGTCAATAACTCCACTAAGCTTCTGGCAATTTTAAGACAGTTTCCAAGATTATTGCTCCCCAGCATACATGCCCTGTATTATCTGCACCCCTTGAGTATGAACAAGACCTGTGAATGTGATGGGAAAACTCCCACTATGTTATCTTAAATGACAGAAGAGACTTTCCAAATGTAATTAAGGTTCCTAATCAGTTGGCTTTGAGTTAATAAAAAGTGAAATTATACTGGGTGGACCTAACCTAATCAGGTGAGCCCTTAAAAGAAGTCCAAAGAAATCTGAGAGATTTAAGGCAGAGGAGATTACTCTGCTGGGCTTGAAGGAGCAAAGTGCAGTGTTGTAGAGAGGGCCACTTGGCAGGGAATGGTGGGCGTCCTCCTGGAGCTGAGAATGGCCCACAGTTGACAACCAGTAAGAAAACAGGGAACTTGATCCTACAACTATTACAAACTGATTCTGCCAACAACTGCATGAACTTGGAAGAGGATCTCATGATCCAGAAGAGAATACAGCCTGAGCTGTACATTGATTTCAGCCTGTAAGACCCTGAACAGACCTCCACAATAGGAGCCAAGTTGTGCCTGGACTGCTGACCCACAGAACTGTGAAAAAATAACTGGCTGTTGTTTGAAGCAGCTGAGTTTGGGGTAATTTGCTATGCAGCAATAGAAAGTCATGTCCACGACTTTACCACAGTACAGGAGAGTGTAGGTCTGCATGAGACAGACTCTTGTAAATGACTCGTTTCCTAATCTTGCTTCCGCGTGCTCCTGCGTGGGCCTCTCTGTGAAAGGACTGAAGAGTTTTTGATTTCTGGCAGGCAACTTTGCACCACTTTCCAAGCCCTCCCTCTCCTCATCCTCATACCCATCCAGGATGAAGGAATTGACCTGGAATTGCCTGACTCCCAGATTTTCTGATTTATTTGTTTGGGGATGAGGCCCAGTCATTTTTTAAATGTGCCCAGATGATTTTATTTTAAAATGTCTGGGTGATTTTCTTGTGCAGTCAGGGTGGAGAATCAGCAGTCTAGAATAACATCCTGTGAGGCTCCGTGTGGTAACCATTGATATGCAAAGTCCTGTTCAGGGGGCCAGGGTAGGGAGCAGCTGGAACTCCAACTCCTGCCCAGCAACTTTAGACATGGTCACTGCTATGAGTCCCCTTCTGGGTAGGGTGAGTACACACATCTTAATTATTTCACTCATCCGGAGGGTTCAGAGACACACACAATGAGACACTTCTGAAGAATGTGCTCTAATTTCCCAAGACCATTTATTCTAAAACTTTAAGGAGGAAGAACATATTTTCTTAACTCTAATGCAAAAGTGAAAGCCTTCCTCTCTACAGTGCATAGAGTGCTCACATTATTGTGCGGTAATGGAGTCCCCTGCTTGGTAAATTGTGTCCCTTGGGTTCCCACTGAGTCATATGCCTCCCAAAGTTATTGTCTTAGCTATGCAAGTACCTTGAAAGAAATTTTAAAATAAGTTACTTGCAAATCATTGATTAGGTTTTTTAGCAAAGATTCGTATTTCTCCCCAATCTGTGTGTGGGGGTTGAAGTGAGGAGAGAAGGTTGATTTTATTATTCCAGTTTATAGTGTCATATATTTATAATGCATATCTCCTTGCATTTCCATACACACGTACTCCAAACATATTTACCTTTACCATCCCACTATGAATTAGGGTAAGGCTTTGATTACCTTTCAATATTATTTATGCCTTAACCATTGTTTATAAAAACAAGCAATATATTTGAAAGTCTAAAATTCTCTCTACAGTCATGCATTGCTTAATAACGAGGATACGTTCTGCGAAATGTGTCATTAGGCAATTTTGTCATTGTGCGAACATCATTGAGTGTACTTACGCAAACCTAGATGGCATAGCTAACTACTCACCTAGGCTATATGGTACTAATCTTATGGGACCACCATTGTAAATGCGGTCTGTCGTTGACTGAAACATTGTTATGTGGTGCTTGACTGTATTTATAACACATACTAATCATTTGAGGCTAAGTAAATTAATGAAGGTGAAAATAACATGTTCTTTGGCATTTAAAAATACTAGCTTTTGAAGTCCTGCATCAAGTGGGACATTTTTTCCCTAATTCATAGAGAAATGTTTGGTTTATAATAAATTAGTGTGGTGTGTGTGTGTGTTTTGTTAAGGTTTGCCTCATCTTAAGGGCTCTATTATGAATTAGCTCCAGGAAGACAAAAAGCCAAGTGCGGTCTAGTTTACTGAGTGAAACCTACAGCTGTGAAGTAAAGCCTGAGGCTGTAGAAGGGAGGGAGCCTGCAGCTGTGAAGGGAGCTGCCACATAGGCACTGATAGTCATTTCCTTGTAGGAAAGGACCCCCATCCCGAGAGTCCGATGCAGGTGAGGCAGGGAAAATGCTGAGACTCTAGAGATGGGGAATCTGAGTTCTGGCTCTCTGTCAAAGCTGCAAAATCAACTGAATTTTTAAAACAGTAATACTCTCCATGTTAAGGAATGGGTTTTGATGCATGTAAAGTATATTTGGCTGGAAAATCTTAACGTAAAATTACCAAAAAATATTTCCATCATTATTAGAGATGGAAAACCTTCAGGCGTTTTCAACAGGGCAATAGAGGAGATGAACACAGTGCCTGGTACATGGCAGACACTTCAATTAAAAGTTTTTGGACAAATAGGTCAGCAATTTATAGGACTTTATTCATGTTTTATTTCAATTTTTGGTAGGTTGAGAGGATTTATCTTTATCAGAATGAAGTTTCTGTGTTTTGAAAAAAACATAAATCTGATATAAAATTGTGAGCTAAGATTAACAGGACTTAGTGGGGCAAACAGAGTAAGGGGGAGGAGAGACCACTCACATTAGTGCAGCTCTGACCAGAGCACTGACCGAGAGTCATTTGTGCCCTGGGCAATGACAGAGTACTCCGGCAGGCAGTGCAGTGTGGCAAGAGGCCGTTCCAGAGGACATTATAACGTACAGAAACCATACAGTGGGAATGCTGGCCACTCCTCACTGAGCAAGGGGCTGGCGGGTAGGTGGAAGTAGAGACCTAAACCAGTGGGGCTGCATTGAAGGTGGGTGCCTGGGGAGTACAACCGGTCAGGAGGAGGACGATCCGCACAAGGCTGGGCTGCTCCTCTGTGGGGAGGAGTCTCTGGTGCAGGACTTCTTTTAATTTACTTCTGCAGGAAAGCCACGGGCTTAAGGCTTTATCCTCCACTGCTGACGGTCCTGTGTCTAGTCCTGCTTTTCTGGTCCTCTTGCCTAGAAAGAAATTAGTGTGAACTAGATTCTACTGATATAACTCTTCTGTTTCCTAGTTGTGTATGAGTTAAGTGGGGTTGTAGGAACACATTCGGTAGCAGAACAGATTGTTTAGTGATTTGGAATTTTGTAAAGAATGAATTGGACCCTACACAGGGATCAAGTCTCATTTCACAAATGAGCAAACAGAGAATTAGAGAAATCGCATTCTTTGTGTAAGGCCCTAAAGTAATTTAATATTTACCAAGTTAAAAAAAAATTTGAAAAAGCCATAACATTGGGGGTACTTTATCAGTTTATGTTAGATAAAAGAAATAAAATAAAATTTTAAGACCTTCTGATTAAATTAGTTTATTTCAGCAGCAATTAATAATTACTAATATATCACATATAAATGTTATGCTTTTCTGGATGACTTTATGGAGTGTCAAAGCAAAAATTGCACTGCACAGACTTAAACAGGCAAAGAAACCTTATTCAAGACTCCTGCAATAGGGGAGAAAGGCTGGAACTCAGTCTGAGCTCAACTCTGGAAACAAAGGGCTGGAGAGTTCTTAGAACTGGAGTGAGGGGAATAGCAGGCTACCTGTGTTTGCTAAGTGGACTCAACCAGAGGAAAAGAAAACTTTCCCTCAGCTTCATGACAAGAAATAACCCATAGTCCACAAATGGGCGATAGCTTAGAGGAAAAAAAAGCAAAATAATTAAATTCACATTCATATTATTATGGAATTCTTTGCAGCTATTAAAAATGGAAGGAAGAAGAGTACTTAAAAACATGTTGATATACTTCAAGTAAAAAAGAACAGCTTTTCTCCAATGTTGTTACGTATTTATGTAAAAACATATATTCTATGATATCATATGGTAATTTATAATATAATTTTTTTCTAGTTCCTAAAAGTTTATATTCTCATTGATACTTCCTCTTGCAATCCTATTTCTATAAAACGCTAACATTTGCCTCTTGTTGACCTTCACTTCACTCCAACAAAATGTGGAGCCTACCTTTCTTTGATTTCTCCTTAGCGTCATTAACACAGGCCGTTGTGTGTAGCACACCACTTGTACTGAATGTCTGCGGGGAATGGAGAAGGGTCCCAGCACGCCAAGCTCTCAACCTAACATCATGTGATGGCATCCTTCTTCTCAAAGTCCCTCAGCCTTTTCTTCCACCAGGCATTTCTCACAAATTGTTCCTTTCCTTTGGGCAGTTGCTTCCTGCCAGTCTCTATGCTTTTCTCTCTAGACTTCTTTATCGTTATTTCTTTTCTGGGCACCTTCATTTTTTCTCTACAGATATGTTTGGCAAACTCCAGATTCTTTGTAATGCAAAACAATTTAGTTTTTTCTTAGTTTTATTTCTCTGTCTTGCGAAGCATGCCCTAGGGCTGTCTTTCTATTAGCAAAATGGCTCATTGCTTTTCTTTCTAAGAGAAGAATAAAAGTTTTTTGGTCTTACTGTCTATCCGTAGACATCACGTGCTTTGACAGTCATCTGCATAAGCACACAAGTGCAAATGGACTCACTGTGGCAGGACTGATCTATATTTCCCTGAGTCTTTCCTCTTCTCTCAAATAGAGCCCTGCTGCTACTCTGAAGTCCTCTTTTTTCTGCAGTCCTCTGTGCTGCTGATATATTACAGTTTTTGAGGGATCAGTACTGCTCAGTGGTCTGGAATCCTAACTGCCAAAGCTATGTGACAAAGCCAGATCTGTTTTTGCTAAAGTGAGGAGAATGTCCCTCATCTTTATTGTGTTTCAGTCAGCTAGAAATGGACCAAAGTCAAACAGCCTTGCACCCCAATATCTTCCTGAGATCTTGAAGAAGGTAGTCTTCAGTAATTCATTTGTAGCATCCTGGGATTCCATTGGAGCCAGACCACAGGACACACCTGAGTGACAGCTTGCATGCCAGACCTGATGTCCCTCTCTCTTGACTGCTGACTTTGTTGGTAGGCCTAGTCGGTTGTGAGCCCCTCCCCCCTTAGGATACATTTTTCCTAAGGATACTTTATTCCCAGGAAGCTCTTCAAATGCTCTTAGAAATAAAATCCTAAGTATCCTACCCACTATTATATCAGTTATTTAGAGAAGCCTGAAAATGTCTGAGTATTAGTGGTAGGTGGACTTACAGTCAGGAAAGAAATGCATCAAAACTCTAAGTTGTAATCTTTAAGTAGTAAGATCATGAATAATTTTAAAGTTTTATGCTTTTCTCTGTTTTCCATTTTTTTATGTTGACCATGTATTACTTTTATAATCAGAATAGTTAAAACATAATAAAAAAATGTGAAAAATTAAGGTACTTGAAACACACTGTAGTTTGAGAATTCTGCAGTAGTTTTAGAGAGACAAGTGATATTCCGTACTGTAACAACTAGTCTGAACACAATTTTCTTAATCACTCAAATGTAGACTCTGTGCATGAGTGTTTATGGTCCCCTTTATCCAAAGGATTGTTTTTGCAACTCCTGAGGAAAAATTTATCCAGGGAGAATTACAGAGAATTATATGTTCTGGCAAAACTGGGGACAACTGCCAAAACCCTTAGAGTTGTGTGCAGTGTTAAGTCTGTGGGAACTAGATATTTCAAAAAAGAGACAAAAATGAAATTTCGTCAATTAAAAATAAAAAGAAATGTTCTTCCTTAACTTTAGCCATTCCTAAATTCCTTCATTCTCTTACTCAGCTGTTGCTCCTTGGCACACATTGGGATTAATGGCTGATTATCAATATCCAATATAGAACTGTGGGATCTGAGATTGATGGTGGCAAGGGGTGCTCACTGTTGAATTTCACAGCGAGGAGAGTGGCGGTCTCTTCTTTCCTCCACTGAACCGTAGTGAAATGGTTGCAGATGTATAGAGAGAAACATCATCAGATGCATGAGACAGAGGATTCTACCTCCCCCCTGCTGCGAGGCCCTTGGATGACCATTGGCTGCGTCTTAGTGCTGTCAGGAGATCAGTAGTGATGCCACCAGCTTTACAATGTTTTGATGGCAGTGGCAGCTGTGCTTTGAAGGTCACTCAGAAACCTGCTGTTTCTGGACTGAGAATCCATGACTTCTGCAAGCCCTGCATTGGCCTCTTTGAAAGACGTGTTCAGTAAGGACCTAATGATACAAAGAGACACATTTTTCTTAGAAGTCACACCTCAGGAACTCAAGAAAGTTTTTCTCAGTGTGGCAAAATTGGGGCTTGAAGTCATATGCATTTTATCGTTAAAAGTCCTATGACCTTATATTGTACCCCAAGCTGAGGATGTGAGAAATTTTGGTTACACTGAAAATATTCATGCCTATGATTTGGCCTATTTCATCATATTAGATCATTGGTTGGAGTAAGTAAAAACACCAATACTGATGTATTGAATACATCCTTAAGAGGAGTCCCATGGTGTAATAGTTAGCACTCTGGACTCTGAATATATCCTTATACTAAGCATTGTTAGGTTTTGATGATTAAAAAAGACAGGCAAGCATTGTTTCCGTCTTCCAGAAATTCACGAATGCATTAATGTATATTGTAATTTAACAATTATTGTAATAGGGATATGTAATTAGTGCTGCAGAAATATGAGTAAAACATGAATGGGCTAAAAATAGATAGACACCCACCTAATTGTGAACTCCATGAGTGCAAAGACCACTCTGATCTTGCCTAAATTATATGCCCATACCTATCACAGAGTCCACAGTAAATAAGTGATTAATAAGCAACTGTTTTATGTATGAAACCTCAGGTTTCTACCTGATGCCGTAACTCAGGAGGGAAGATGGATTAATGACAACTGTATAGCAGTGGATACTTTTACAGGTAATACCCATTGTACAAACTGCTTTCTTTTGCATAACATGATTACTGTATATGATCTTTCCATCACATTACTACAAACACCTGGGGAGAGTGTAAAGAGAGAAGCCATTTTGGGATAATAGGCTGATAGGAGGAAAAGGGAAGAATTACTACCTAAGAGGTTAAACAATGCGTGCACCTTGGAATCAGAAACACCTTGACTCAGATTCTGTCTCCATTCTTATAAGCTAGAGTTATTTAATGTCTCTGAGCCTCAGTTCACTCATTTGCATAAAAATGAGGACAATAATAATAATACCTATCTTAGTTAGCAGCTGTAATAAATAAATGAATTCATTGTTTAAAACAAGTGGTTTAATTATTGGAACATAGTAAAAGTTTGATAAATAGTAGCTATTATTATAAAGTTACAGTATTTTCCAGATATACTGAAGGCAATTTAAGAAAACCAGGTGCAACTAACACAGTACTCTGCTTACAAACAAATAATCATTTTAATGAAATAATTATGAGATGGGAATAAGTGTGGGATATGGAAGAGGATCCACATATGAAACGTAACTAGGATGCTGGAGGAACGACAGCATCAAACAGAGTCATGGTGGTACTGACATTTTGGTGTGCATCTTTTGAGATGTTTCAATGTCAACCATTTAATCAATCAGGCATTGTATCTACGTTTGTTTTTTCTGCATCACGCCATCTAAGCATTCTTCTCAATTAACAAAACATCACGTTATCTGTCTATTCAATAAATATGCATCCAAAACATCATGCATTTTTGTATCCTGTTATGGGAAGCAGACCTCAAACCATATGTATTTTTGCCACGCTTCTGAGAAGAAGTTTGTCCAAATTAGGAAACACACACACACGCACAGATGGAGAGAGAGCAAGCTGATTCATTTTGTGAATCAAATTTTTGTGAAAATCACAAAATTTTGTGAGGCAAATCAGTTTGCCTAGCACTCCTACCAATCAAAAAGAAAGAAAGTAGAAAAGGTATGATTTCCATATGTGGTGGACGTCATAAGCTGCTGAAAGGTTAGTTCCTGTGGCTGTGACACTCCTTGGGAATGCCGTACAACTTTTAGAATTCATCTCATCCTTGTTGGAAGAATGATGAGGAGGAATCATAAAGGAGACAGGAGTTTTAACTCAAATTTCTCCCCTGAAAAACCAATATGCTTGGATAATCTTTCATATTTGCCACTTATTTTTGCCTATTGTGGATGATCTGTTGATGTTCTTACCCATTATTCTATTGTTATATGCATTTCTGTATTGAATTGTGTGCACTGTTTATATATTTGAGCATTATCTATTTGCCTCTTATATAGGTTCCAAGCATTTATTCCCAGTTTGATGTAAATTTTACTTTGCTTATGGTGTTTTTGGATGTATATATATTAAAAATTTTAATATTGTTGTATATTCTAGTGCTTTCCTCTATGATTTCTGCCTGTAGTGACATGCTTAGAAGAGCCTTTCGTTCTATGGGTATTTAAGAGCTCATCTGTATCTCCTTCAGCCTTTCTGTTTAGGAACGCAGGTTAGATGTCTATTTCAAGTTAGCGTTTGTACTCCTTGATGACATTGGTGGCTTTCTATATGTAGGTCTCATATTTTTGCCAGGAATCCCAGGCATCCAAAAACCTTGTTTTGGGGATGATAATTTATTTCCTTGATTTTTAACATTTGTTATTTCAGCTACAAAAGAAAGGAGTAGAATTATGTATGTATGTTTTTTAAACTGTTACTTTAGTAAGCTATCTATTCACATAATTTGTCTGTTGATCATGCTGGGCTGTTTAAAAAGACACTTATTTCATGTGTAAATATTGGGAAACTTGCTGCTTCTTTTTTCTCATTTCTTTTCCTTGGTTAAGATTTTTTTTAAAAAATGCCACAGCTTGTTCACTCTTGAATTCTTTTATTTGAATTGCTGATCCCATTAGGAATTATTTTCAAATAGTTTTCATTTTAGGAAGGGCATGTGAGCTATGCACTGTCTGAGGGCTTGAACATCCCAGAATATCTTTCTTTTATCTTTGAACATCAGTATCAGCTTGGTTGGTACCAGAATTTCAGGCCACAACTTTTTGCCCTTAAATCAATGTAGATCTAGGCTCAATACCTCTGCTGTTTTCTGTTGCAGGGCCATCATAGGTCAGCCCAAGTTTGTTCTTTTTTGATTAGTAACATTAGTACAACAACCGAAGTTATTTTTCCTCAGATAGTCACCCATGACTCTAACAATCTTCAGAACATTTGCCATTTGTCCCATTAAGAAAATTGGCCCTTAAGGTGATCTTTAAAAGTAAATATAGATGGAACCCTTCTGTCTATGACATGCCAACTTATCTCCTTTTCATTTGTCTGTGGTTAAACTGTTGAGAGAACTGTGATGAAAATAATGATGATGATGATCAACTTCCTACTGAGGCTTTATTATATTATATTATATTATATTAAATGATTATCTCATTTTTTCTGCTCTGCTGTTGATTTCCTTCTCATGACACTATATAAGACTGCAAATGCAAATATAGTAGTTTTTGTCTACTTTTTAAGGAAGATTTTTAACAAGGTTAAGAATATAGAAAGATTTGAGTTTTTCTGATTGGGTCAAAGACCTTGTGGTGATTCCATATTTATTGACCATGGTTTAGTTGACTACTTTTCTGGCTACATTCTGGAGGATGGGCACCAAACAGAGGCTAGCTTCATAGAGGAATCTCCGAGTAGGCTTCTCAGACCTGACCATCTGGAATATTGCTAGGAAAATGGCAAGTAAATGGGGTAACTTTTACTACTTTATCTTTAAAGCAATACAATACATTGTTAAAAAATAATGTAACAGATTGTTAACAATAAACAATGTAAAATGTTATCTTTTGGGATAAGGTGGTTGGCATATTATTTTTGCTTTTGCAGTCAGGCCAGGGGTCTGTGTAATCCACACAGAGAAGTATCCAGGTAGATGCTTCAAGTTACGGTTTAAAGTATTTAGCAATTCTGAGCTGAATTAGGAGCCTGTAATACATTTCCACGCCTCCTCAAATGACCAACAGGATGAAAAAGTAAACTTTTTCTCCCTAATCAGTAAGGATTTTTTAATTTATTTGTTACAATTTTTAAAAATTATTTAAGTTGAAAATTTTTTAGTGAGTTAGTAAGGATTTCCCCTTTTCATGAATTTTGCCTAAGACCTATGATGCCACTCATGCCTCTAAATATTCAGGCTTTCCATTAGCTCAGAACAGCTTTTGTTCAATTGTATCTTTGGTTTTTCTACTTTATTTATTCTGAGTAATCTTTATCAATACCAATTATTAGTAGATTGAATCCTTTTTCTTCTTCTTCTGCTTCTATCATCTGTTTCATAGTTTTCTTCTTTTTGTATTTTTCTTCGCCTTTGGGGAAGCATTTCAATTTTGTCTTAAAAATCAATAATTCAGGTTTCTACAGTGCAGAGTCCACATCTTACAGGTGGACTTGCAGTTTTATATTTTACCGATGCATTTTGGATTTTAACTTTTTTTGTCACTTAATTCAAGGAAAAAAGAAAAAAATTGCCTATATCTTAATCTTGCATTTATACAGTTGCCTTTTCATCTCATTGTTCATCTCTCATTTCATAGAGTTTGATGTTTTCTTTGAATTTCATTTAGCAATCTCTTTATTAATTTATTCAACACATCTGGGAGACTCCTCAGTGCCGGCATGGTGTTTAGTATTGTGGTTATAAGAGGAGCTGGCAGTGGTAGTGGGGGTGATGGGTGCAGACAATTTGGCATTTATAAAAGTGATGGGATATGCTGTATGGTCACTCTTGAGGGACAATTACCTAGGTTTGGGCTGTCGGGAAATATATTGTAGGGAATGTGAGACTAGAATAATGGGAATATTTGATCCAGATGAGGAAAGGAGCAAGAGAGATGGAATTGGGGTGGGATTTGGTGTCAAGATCGTATCATATGGAAAGACCCAGAGACAAGAGAACTGGTTCAACATTTCAGCTTAGCTAAATATTATGATGCAAGTAGAAGAGAGTAAAGAGACACGAATATGTAGAGCTTGGTGGGTTCCAGTTCATGGAATACAATTAGTGTTTCTTGAGAGGAATGAAGTGCCACTGAGGATTTTCAGTAGGATGGCAGGATCAAAATTGAATACCAGAAACATTATCCTGACTGCAGGATGAAAAATCAAGTAGAGGAGAAAAAGCAATGAAGTCCAGCAGTTCAACTGGAGATGTAAAGTATCCCAGGTTGGAGATAATGAAGTGTTAGAGATAATGGGGTGTTGGGAAGATGGGAATGGCTTTGAAAAGTATTAAGGAAATGGAATCCAAAGGGTTTAATGAGACACCCAAAGCACAAGCGACCAAAGCAAAAATAAACAAGTGAGACTACATCAAACTTAAAAGCTTCTTCCCAGCAAAAGAAAGAATCAATAAAATGAAATGGCAACCTACAGAATGGGAAAAGTATTTGCAAATATTTGATAAGAGGTTAATATCTAAAATATATAAGGAACTCATACAACTCAGTAGCAAAAACAGAAATAATTCTATTAAAAAATGGCCAAACACCTGAATAGACATTTTTCCAAAGATATACAAGTGGCCAACAGATACATGAAAAGGTACTCAATATCACTAATCATCAGGAAAATGCAAATCAAACCCACAATGAGATATCACCTCACACCTGTGGGAATGACTATTATCAAAAAGACAGGAGATAACAAGTGTTGGTGAGGATGTGGAGAAAAGGGAACCCTTGTGTAACTGTTGATGTGAATGCAAACTGGTGCAGCCACTGTGGAAAACAATATGGAGATTCCTCAAAAAATTAAAAATGGAACTCCCATATGATTCAGTCATTCCACTTCTGGATATATATCCAAAGGAAATCAAATAACTCTCTCAAAGAGATATCTGCACCCCATGTTCATTGAAACATTATTTACAATAACCAAGACATGGAAGCAACCTAAGTGTCCATTGGAGGATGCATGGACAAAGAAAATGTGGTATATAGAGACAATGGAATATTATTCAGTCATCAAAAGGAAGGAAATCCTACCATTTATGATGACTAGGATGACCCTTGGGGGTATTATGCTAAGTGAAATAAGTCAGACAAAGACAAATACTATATGATCTCACTTATATGTGGAATCTAAATAAACCAACCTCATAGAACAAAAGAACAGATTGGTGGTTGCCAGAGGCAGGAGGTAGGGGTGGGGAAAATGAGTGAAGGGGGTCAAAAGGTACAAATTTCCAGTTATAGGATAAATAAGTTCTGGGGACGTATAATTCAGCATGATGGCTGTAACTAATAATACTGAATTGTGCATTTGAATGTTCCTAAGAGAGTAGATCTTAAAAGTTCTCATCACAAGAAAAAGAAATTGTAGCTATGCGAGGTGATGGATGTGTTAACTAAATCTATTGTGGTAATCATTTTGCAATATGTACATATACCAAATCATTATGTTGTGCCCCTTACACTTATACAATGTTATACGTTAATTATATCTCAATAAAGCTGGAAAAAAATAAAGGCCTTAATAGTTGATTATATGTGTGGGAATACGGAAAGGGAGAGGTGAAGGATGACATGAGTTTCTGACATGAATGCTGATGCCATTCACCAGGAAAACGAAACAGGGGTAATTGACTTCTGTTTCTTATATTTTTTTGTATTTGTCTAGCAAACACTTCCCCCCTACATCCTGAAGCCGTAACTCACCTTTTAATAAATTTTGAAAGTTTTTTCATGGTGTGTGTGTATTTATTGTTTATTTATTCTCAATAGAGGCAACATCTAGCTTGGATTGTTTTTATTTACTCAAGAGGAGGTAAATCTGTAAAATTAGTGGGAGTAATGCAGCTGAGGGGCAAGTGAAGGTAGTTTGAAGGGGAGAAGGTCCCTGATGGTTATATATTGTAATTACCAATAAGCAAGATGGAACCTGTTTTTACTCCTCTCAACGTTGTACATGTTGTTTGATGCTTCCTTTCAGGTCTCAAGGTGTTTGATGAATTCATCCCTTATTCTAAGTGATAACGTCAGTGGCCATAGGTTGAATGTGACTCTTCCACGTTGAGGATTATACCTTGTTCCACCTCCTGATTGCCTTACCGTGTTGTTATGTTGGTGCTGTCGAGTCAATGGACCCTGCGTGCAGCAAAGCTGAACCCTGCCTGACACTATGTCAGATGATACTCCACTGCTATTCATAGAGTTTTCATGGCCAACTTTTAGAATAGGGCAGCCAGGTCCTCCTTCCTAGTCTATCTAAGTCTAGAAGCTCCATTAAAACCTGTCCATCATGGGTGACCCTGCTGGTATTTGAAGTACTGGTGGCATAGCTTTCAGCATCACAGCAACATACACTGCCATGGTGTGACAACTGATGGATGGTTGGTGTGGTCCCTTGACTGGGAAACAAACCTGGGCAGTGATGGTGGTGAGAGCACCAAATCTTAACCACTAAACTCCCAGGGCTGGCTATCCTACCATGTACAAGAGAATTTATTCAGGAACAATTTGAAGGAGTCTTCAATTCTTTCCCTGAACCATTCACCAACTTTTTACTGTTTCTCCTGCTTTCTACTATTTAGCTTTATACCCCAGGCCATGATGTACTGTTGATTTCTATCTATGTGGTATTACATGTAACTGCTATGTCTAAAAAGATGGAGAAAGGGGATGAATTGAAAACTGATGTTGATTATTTCCAAACAGAACTTCTGCATGTAGAGATCTTTCCAGTCCTCTGGATACTCTAGGTCCAAGTCTCCGAGTAATGGTCACCAACGACTGGCAGCTGGACATCTTCCTTCACCCCACTTTCCTGATTCCAGCTGAGTCTCATCTCGGAACTCATCCACTGGAGGAAGTGAACGTTCTAGGATTCTCAAAACCTGTTGAAGCATGTCTCAAAACTAGTACTCTATGTTGTATTGTTGCCTCAGGCAGATGTTTTACCTAGAATCTTCTACATTAATCATATTATTAAAAAACAACTTGTTCCAAATTCTTCTGTGTTTATACTGAATATAAATGAACACTATTCTGTAGCAACAGATTTATTTTGGATCATGTTCACATCCTCTTCGTGCAAGGTAACGTATGTGATTGTGTAGGAGAAAGGAATCACATGGGATTCCTTTTCCTCAGCAGTATGTACCACTTTTTGGATGCAAATTATAGGCCTATGAACCTTAGGCCTCCAGAGATTCAATTTATTTTCCTCTCTTATTTGCAATTTCTACCACCTACATTATCTCCTGGAGTTTCTCTTTATCTAAGAATTGTAGCAAAATAAGACATCATTTCTTCAGCAACTCTCCTTCCTTCTACCCACAAAAACTAAGTATAGAAGCCATTTCTGCTTTACAGATTTCACTGCCAAGTTCTGAGGAATTTGAAAGAGAAAAATGGAAACAACCACAGTTCTAAAAAGTTGTCCCTTGTTTCTCCCTCGCTTTTCTGATTGAATGTGGACTTGTGCAGTCCCATTGGCTATCAAGTTTATGTGAGATGGTTGGTTTTATTGATCTTCCTCTCCCACCTTCACTCTTGTTCTCTCCTGGGGCTCTATCATTCAATAGATATCTTGCTCTATTGAAATGATAGATGTGAACTAGTCTTAATCAATTGCCTTCTACAATCCTGTGGATAATTTGCTTCTCAATGGAAATTCTAAATTAAGTGACTGCTGTATCAAAACTCCCCTTGCTCTATATGGAGGAAATTCTCTTCCTGCTGGGAATTTTAGAGCCATTGCAAGATAATCTGTTCCTCAGAGGGAGGTTCAGCCTTTCTTTTTCAGGTCATTCTAACAATAGGTTCAAAAACCTGTCTCTGTAAGAGTTCTTCCCTATGCCCTGCCCTAACATGCACACACATACACCTATGGCCAGTAATTTCTTACTATTCTCCTACAACGGTCTCCTTACTAGATTTGATTTTAAGGGTTGGAAAAGGTTCTAATTTGTGCCAGCTAGCTCTCAAAAGACATATTACTGTGTGCAGTAAAAGATTAACTCAGCAAATCTGGGTGGTGCAGATCCTGAATATTCCAAAGAAAGCCTTGGTACTTTCCAGGTGCCTGGAGTTAACCTCTTAAGTTCTTAGAACAACTTGCCTAATCAGAATGTTTTTGTTTGTCTGGGAGCCCTGGGCCACACTAGAGAATCTATGCTAACAATGTGATATATGATGGGGGCCTTGAGCCACATGGTATCAGCTTGACCTTTGGCAGTTAGCCATGCCTAACAATGAAAACCCCCAGTAAAAACCCTGGATGCTCAGATGAGCTTCTCTGGTTGGCAATACTTCATGTGTACTGTCACACACAATGTCACTGGAAGAATTTAGTAGTGTCAGCATGATTCCACTGGGACAGGACAACTAGAAGCTTGTACCCAATCTTTCCTGGACCCTGGCCTATATAGCTTTTCCTGTTGATGATTTTAATCTGTGTTTTTTTGCTGCTAAAAACTAATTATCTGTATAACAGCTTTGCTGAGTTCTGTGAGTCCATCTAGTGAATTATTGAACCTGAGGATGTTCTTGGGATCCCTGAACGCATATTGTGATTTAGATATTTGGGATATAAACCTTCAAGGTTTCTTTTCAAAAATAATTTTTAATTTAAAAATTAAAATTTTTTAATATTTAAAATATTAAGTCACTATTACTACAGTGTGAACTTGCCTACTGTGGTTGGATGAAGGAAAGCATTCACTCATTCATTTAAGAAATATTTATTGAGAACCTGTGCTATGCCAAGATATGTGCTATATGCTGAGGATGTTGCAGAGAATAAGACAGAAAAGGTTGCAGCCCTCATGGAGCTTAGGAAAAAAATGTAAATAAATAAGCAAATAAGGTAATTATAGTTGTGTTAAGTACTATGGATGAAATTAATGTGATGATATGGAGAACACATAGGGAAGTTCACTCTAAGTCAGGAAAGGCTTCTCTCAGCAGATATTTTTGATGATACCAGAGGCTTACAATGCTCTAGACATTTTAACAGCACTGGGAACAACCAACTGCAAATGCTTTAATTTGGGAAAGCACTTACACTATTCTCAAAAGAGAAAGGAGGCTGGTGTGGCTGGCATTTACTGACAGAGGAGAAAAACAGTGCGTGACAAGATCAAAGAGGGAGGCAGCAACCTGGTCATGAAGCACTTGTAGGTGAAAGTAAGAAGATGCAGTCTATTTTAAGAGCAATAGAAAGGCATTTCAGACATGTAGATAGCTTTATATTTCTACAACTGCACTTAATTTTGGAGACCCCTTAAACTAGGTTTAAAATATGTAACAATCTCAGTCACCTTGGGAGTGTTTCTTACATGGTGCCATGGCATTTGTGAGGGGGGGACTGGGGTGTGATCAGTTCCATTTCTCCATGCTGGCATCTGTTGAAGCATATTTCTTTCCATCTGGTTCTTGGTTATGACTCATGCAGACTGCTTCTTTTTGTCCTTCATCTCAACTATTGGAACTCTATAGATGCCAACTCTCCCCTCGTCTGTGTCCTACCTGGGGACACAGGACATATTTGGTTGCTCTCCTGTGGTAATCTAGGGTTGAGGGGAACTTTTGGAGATCTTCCCTGTCCTCTTCTGTTTAGATATGACCTTCAGCCTTTTCTCCTTCCCTACTCCTGATATTGAACCTCTTAATCTCAAGTTATTGTGCCCAATGCACAGTAAGCCAAACACTGAGGCACTGGTGCTTGGAGATGGAGAAGGGTTTTATTTGAATTGGCCAAGACAAGAAGGTGGGAGCACAGGTTCTCTCAAATCCACCTTAAGAGAAGACAGCAGGGGGTTTTATATAGCTAAGAGGAGTGGCAGGAGGAGTTTCAGGAAAACAAAGGGGTAATCCAAGTTTCTTTCATTCTTGATAAGCCCCTGGGAAATTTGACTTCTGGGCATCAACAGCAGCTGGGGGCTAGTTATCTGGTGGTCCTTGAAGGCATTCTTTTTTTTCTGTAAGATAAGCTTGTGGCCTTGTGTTATCCCTTGTGACCTTTGAGCTACCCCTCAGGTTAAACAAGAAAACAGCAAATTGACAAGATTAACTTCTCTTCATAACAAAGTTGAAAGATAATCTTATTGAACATGTACAGTAACCCTCAGGTACCCAGCTTCACTCCTAGACCATGCTGGGCTCAGAAAATGGGGGTTTTGCAACTCTCTCAGGCCCTATTTGGAGGTAGAACACAGGATCATTTATTGTTCTTGGATTTCCCAAATATATCCAGAATTGTGTTTTCCCTCCCAGCAGGTGGGGACAAGACCTGGGACCATCTCTCAATGTTGTCTCTGACTCTCCTAACCAGGGAATCTTTATCTAGTCCAGGCCTGGACTGTGTGGGTTTTCATGCTCTTTCCAAATCATCTGTTTACAGTATAAACTTTATGCCTTGAAACCTTTGAAACTCAAAATGTCTTTTTATTTTTTTCAAAACAAATACCACTGCCAAGAGTTCAAAAGCCTCATTTATTGATGTCCTAGTAGCTGCTTGAGTTGGGATATTGCCAGCAATATGGAAAAAGCCACTTTGGTGAATCTAAAATAATGGCTAGTTTACTAATGTCAAGAACCCATCCAAATATTTCACATGTATTCACTCACTTAATATTCAAAATAGTCCTGTGAAGGAAGTACTATGAGCAGCCTTACTTTATAGATGAGGAAATGGAGGCACAGAAAAGTAAAGGAATTTGCTGATGGTCACACAGCTCGCAAATGACAGATCTTGAGTTCAAATGCAGGGAGATGCATGATCTGATGTACATTTTTAATTATTATTTTTATTGCCTAGTGAAGAATGTATCACAGAGGAGAGAGAGCAGAAGCAGGTAAGCTGGCAAAGCGACTATTACAAGAGAATAATAGCAAGTACTGGCTCTGTGTGCATGTGCGTGTGGAAGCATGGCATACTGAAAGAAAACAATTCTTAAACAGATCGTTTGATGGAAATGGAGACGAAGAAGGTGGACTTACTAGTTCACAACTTGATGTGGACCAACTCTGACTTCTAATGATAACCACTACATATATGTTTGACAATTAAATAGGAAACCATAATTTGAAAAATATAACAAGCCTTAGTTTGTCAAATTATTAGAAAATACAAGTTTTTTTGTTATTATCCATTAAATTTAGGATAGCTAGAATGTTAAAATGGTTTTGAAAAATTTTTCTTTTTTTCTTTTGTATTGCTCTGGCATCTGATTAGATTCTTCTTTGATGCTCAGAGAGGAAGTAATGGTATTGTTAGTAGTTCAGGAATACAATGGGGTGTCACCAAAGAACCTGGAATGAAGAATATAAGTACATTTTCTGACAGTTAAAATGAGAAGCCAACACACAATGGGTAGGAGAGTGAATTTGTTCCTCAGGGTCTACCTCCAAACCCTGCAGCTGCCAGATGCACTGAAGACTCATAGCATATATTTGTGGAAAGCACAAATGAATGAAAATCATTTTATATATTTGTGGAAAGCACAAATGAATGAAAATCATTTTATATAAGACGTAATGGCCCTTAATCCTATAAGATTTGACTATGTAAATGAAAAAAATTCTAAAGAAGAAATGTGCTGATCAGCGCTGTGTATGTGGAAGGAATTTGGGTGCGGCTGGGGGCACATTTGTTGCCTTGAAAACTCAGTAAAAGAGCCAGGGAGATAAATTTTGGCGGTGCAGACTGAGGCACTTCTCAGAGGATAGACTCCTCCGGCCTATAGTGTCTTGGGATAAGTCATAAAGGCAATGGAAGAAGCCTCAGGCTATGTTAGTTTAGGTCATAAAATATTTAAATACTATGATTAACTCCCCTTGGTCTGAATCTAGACTTACCAAGCATACTTTTGAATATTTCAACTATACGTTGCTTTCTCATGCAAATGCTACAGTAAAAAAGCAAACCGGGGGGTCTCAGACTTCAAATCCTGACAACACTATCTATTATTGTATTTTAATAAGTCAGCATTCTGATTTTATCATGCCTCCTGAGCTTTGCATCCATGAGTCCTTCTCTAAAGTATGGACCCATGATGCTAACAAGACAGGTTCCTGAGTTGAAAGAAGAAAACTGGACCTCGGTTCATGTTAAATGCATCATGAAGTTCCATCCTGTCAGCTGTTAGGGTTTTGATGGAAAATAGAATATACCCTGGCTGGTTCAAGCAAAGAGGGGTAATTAAGGGGCTACTTACCCAGGCGTGGGTCAGGGTTAACAGAATGAGCAGGGAATGGCGAGATACCCACAGAGAGCAAAAGGAAAAGTCTGCCTCTCCCTTAGGGCAAGAGGGACAAGGAGAGGAAGTGCAATTATTAGTCCAGTGAAAGCTGGGATCGTGGAGGAGAGGTTCCCCATGGGACCTGTAGTCGTGGAGGAAAGTGGATATTTTGAGGTTGGCCTCCAGAGCAGAGAAGAACAGAGCAGAGATAACACAACCTCTCTTTCCTCCAGCCCTCCGATCACCTGCTCATGAATTTTATTGGCCTGAATTAAGTTAGCCAGCAAGAAAGCCCAGGAGATGCCATCTGAAAGTGAGTCTCTTAGGCCACGGAGCAGGCAATGAAGGGGAGAGACGGCTGAGGTGGGTGAGGTGGAGCGAGGTGAGGGAGGCAAGTGGAGCCAGAGCAGCGCAGCCTCTGAGAGAGCCGCCTGGACTTGAGAGAGCCACATGGACAAGAATCTCTTTGTCCTTTTACAGTCAGAATTTATTCTATTATTTTGTTTTCTCATTTAATTTTGATAGAACAAATGAAATTTAATGCTTTTTTGTGTACAATCGCGATAAACTGAAATTCTTAGTTCTAATCAATTCAGCAAGGTTCCTGTTCTGAGAGCAGTGGCTGGGTTCTTTTGAAGTTCCAAGATTCCATTGAATTCAAAACAGACTAGTTTTCTCACATATTTGTTGCTCTTTCAGGTGCTTTAGGCAGGAGGACAAAAAGTAAAGACTTCACACTGAGCATTTAGTACAAAAATATAAACTCCAACACACAAAGATATATGTAGAATGTTTAGAACAAAATCATGTGCCCTGACCACTGTTGAGATTTATTAAAATTCAGTAAATTCAATGCCATGCTTGTTTAAAAGCTGGCCAAGAGAACATCAGTTGGCCTTTCCAGCACAGAAAATGTCTTTACCTGCTTGGTTTCTATAGAATGTTTGAAGGTTAGTGATAATTACACTGTATCGTTAGCGTTCACAGAACTGCACACAAGTTCTATATCCACTTCTCAATTTCAGACTTTAAAGGGATGTAGAAAAGTTTTGCACAAAGCTTACTATCAAAACTTCTCCTCTAACTTTCTAAATAAAAAATAAAAAGAAATGACCAAAATTTTAAAAAACACCAACTTTTTGAATTTTCAAGTACAAATGAAATAATGATTTAAAAGCAATTTGAGACTAAATACCATACAAATATGAGCATTTAAATTTGTTGTAATATATAAAACACTGGTTGTGGTTCTTATCCACAAGTAGCAGAGACTGACCCTTAAGAGATGTTTGAATGGATATTGGGAAGCTCAGAGAATTTCTGAGAATACTCGAAAAGCAGGCTTGGAGAACAGGTGGGAATGACAAAAGGCCAGGCCGCCAGAGCCAGTCTCGTGAGGACCTTGCTGCTGATACTTCTGAACACTGGACACCATAGCTTACAAGGCCTCTTGTGGACACTGGTCACAGTGGTGACCTCACTGCCACTGTTGCCATTCAGGAGTGGGATCTTCCCTGTATCACCACCTGCTGAATCACAGTTCTGCCTTGTGTCACGTGCCCATAAGTATCTGGAAAGGGTTTAAAGACAGGAGGAGCTGGCTTTGTTTCCTTCTATAGAGAAAGCTACACTCTGCTGTCTGTTAAGGTTCACAAATTTGAAAATTCCACAAACAAACTCAAATGTCTAGATGCTGGGCAACTGAACCAAAACAAAAACCCAAACAAACCTCCATCACGGTTACTAGAGATGCAAAGAGTCTAGTATCATGTCTGTTACAAACAGAATGGGTTTGCAGGGAGTTCAAGATGTAGTACAAAAGATTTAGACCAGATCAAAAGAAAAGTTGCCTGATTAGCGAATGTTAGTCACCACTTACCAAGGTGAGGGTGGTTTTTTCTTTCCAGAGCTCTTTTCAAATAAGATTCTCATTTGATTGGAGAGATGTAAATTTTTGTTTCTATATTATCTCTTTGAATACTTGCAATATTTGATTTAACTGATACTTATTTGAAAGTTCTATTATCAAACGAAGGGAGAGCTTGTTAGAGTAAACGCAAAGAAGACTTGATGACTGGAAACGGACAGAGGCGGAGCAGGAATTGACGAGTTATATAAGATCACTCTTCATGCTTCTGCAAAAATACCGCAAAGACTCACCTGATGCAGGGGAATGTTGTGAATCCACTAGGCATTTTAAAACTGTAAATATGTTTCTCTAAAAACAGACTGCCAAAGACGCCTTTAAATCTTAACAGTCTAGTTTGAATTGACTCTGAAATTAGTTTCAAGGTGACCTATCTCCTTGCCCACTCTTAAAAGGAATTGAGAATGACAAGAGTCAGGGTTTGGGTGTGAAATTTTACTGAATGTTTCTAGAAAAGATGACCTTTTAGGTGAATTCTACACTTGTTTGTTAAATACTTTTACATTGAAACCACAGAATCACACACAAAGATTGAATATGACACCGCTGCTGTTTTGAAGAAAATTTGATGCCAGTGGTGTAAGAGATGTTGACTGACACGAAGCAGAAAGGCAGAAGTGCCGAGTGGAGAAGTTCCAAACTACAGAGGCTGGAGAAAGGAGGCATGCATTCTGCTCTGGGGGACCAGATGACGTTGTTTTTGAACCAGGTTTTGGAAGATAAAAATAATTATAATTGGGAGAAAGTGGGGAGAAATTTCCTATCGGGAGATAGGACCAAATTTTCAAAGATAAGATAAATGTAACAGGTAACACTGCAGAGAAAGAATGTAGGGTTTGTGGAGGAACGGAGTTGAAGGGCTAAAGAGAAGGGTCAGGGCTCATGTATGGTGGTAAAGAATTTGGCTTTTGCCTTACATTATCTGGAACTCTCCTGTGTCTATCACACAACCATTCCCCTTCTTCTTTGATAGTAGAATCTCCATTTTCCTCATCAATGGGCACCCCAGGAGTTCAATGTGTATTAGTCTAAGCCAACCACAATAATTCCTCCCCTCTTTGCAGTGACTGAATTAGGCTTGGGAGTGGATAGAACCTCTGTGAATGAGATGCAATGAGATGTATGCCGGGGTCCTTCTGGAAAAGGCACCCAAGACAGCAAGTTGATCCTTCCAGCCTTTGGACATTGTATGGGGATGTGTTGTTTGGAAGTGGCAATTAATGTGGGTCCATGAGTAGAGCAGAGAAGACCATGTAGAATTCTCTCTACATTGAGTTACTGAAGTAGCCAACCTTGGAACCACCTACCTAGGTGTTTATTTTCATGAGAGATAAGGAATTTTACTTCTTGTTTACAACACTTTTCGCTTAGTAGATCGTTATTTGTAGTAAAAGCATCTATAGTGATATATCTCTCCAGCTATGACCCAATACTGCATTTTCTTTGGGACATTCAGAATTAAAGCAAATGTTTACTTTTTCTTCTGTCTCTCTTTGTAGGAAGCTTTTTCTGTTTCTCAGAATTACTTTTGTAATTAATATTTTTTTCCTTTAGGAACAAGTTCACTCTCTGAAGTTCTGTTAAATGTATATTCAGTTGCTTTATCCAAGAGCAAAACAGATAAATACGGAAAAGAGTCCAATAGTTAAAAGCATTAAAATATATTCATATGCCAGAGCGTGCTTTTATTGTTTATTGGAGAATGTGACTTTTTCTGCACGCACATGTGAATATTGGTACTTTCTGCGTTACTTGGGAGAATGACACTAGTCTTTATTAGCCTTCTCATTTGAAGAAAACAAACTTTCAGCAAAGTTTTCATGAGAAAATTATTCTCCTCACTCCGGAGAGCCCTTTAAGATTTGTGCTGTGGATCAGAAAACTGAACCAGGCAATGAAGATTCCTTGTTAAGGTTCTGCCAACTCATACTTTACTCTTTTTTCTTCACTCCTGATGATTCTTTTATTTTCCCTTTGTTTTGAGCAGGCACTACTAGAATTTCATTTATTCTGATCTTCCCACTCAGTGGCAGATCTTTTTGTCTGATCAATGTGTTAAGTTATAATTAGAATTGCCCCATGTAACTTGAATGTACCTTTCATCTGATCAAATCAAGGCTGGCAGTTGATTTACAAGGCAGTCTCCTTCACTTCCGTGTTTCTTTAAGGCTGAGGGTGTGGTAAACTTTTCTAGAGTCCAACTGAGTTGGAACCCAAAACTTCATGCACAGTAACGTATTTATTCAGTCTTTAACTTTATGAATTTCTGAATGCCAACTTTTTCAACTTATTCAAATAATAAACATTATTTGAAATACCTCATTTGAGTTTCTTCATTTAAATATAAAGACATAAGAGCTGAGTCATATTTTGAAGCCATTATTTATGCAAAACTTCCCATAAAAAGGGTTTTTAATTTCCTTTTTTTAATACTCTCTCTTTTCTATTTTAAACATGATTTATGTCTGTTTAGAAATTTTAAAAATACTGAGATAATGCAAAAAGATGAAAGTTGTCCCAAATCATGTTACCGAGTGCAATTACTCCTGATCAGTGGGATGCCCTATGTATTTTTTCTACTTGTATGTTAATGAGTGTGCATATGATGTCTGTGTGTTTGTAGACATACATATATACACATGCACTATACATAGATACATTCAGATTGGTATTTATGGTACTTACTGGTCTTTTTAGTAACTTTTTACAATGATTTAATTTTAAACTTACAATTTGCAAGATTAGTGTACTCCAGTATACTCTTGACTCAGGTTCAACAATTATTTACATTTTCCCTTTTTGTACTCAGGGCTTTATACCTTGCTGGATTTTTTTTTTTTTTTTTAGCAAATAGAACACATTTTCTGGCATTTACTAAATACGATTGTATTGCATCATACTGATGATGATGATGGGGATGATATTGATAACAATGATAATGATTGCTAAATCTTTTTTGGACACTTCTTTGTGCCAGGAACTATTCTAAGGTCTTTACATGTCTTATCCCACTTACTCCCGAAATACCTTTAGAAGGTGCACATTCTTATTACCCTAAGTTTAAAGAACATAAAGCAGAGCACAAAAAGGTGAGGCGACACAAAACTGGCAGATGAAGAAAGAAGGAGTTGGTTAGGGAAAACCCCAACTCTTATAACAAAGGTGCTGAAAGTAGCCTATGATACTCAATGTATCTGAACAAGTCAGTTCATTACTCACAGCACCACAAAGAGCAGGAGCACCAGCATGACAATGCCAGTACACCTGAAGCTCGGTCTCATGGGGTGATGGATGGCCCGATAGTAGCTACGCCCACAGCAATTTGCACCTCATCTCAGGAACCCAGGGCTAAGGGCTCAGCACCTTTTGTAACAAATAATAGGCCCCTCTTGAGCAATCTCCTAGTAGTCATGCTGTTGTCACCTTGACCTACTTAATTGCCTACATGTCTAGCTACTGAAATAGCATCAGGTCAGAGGAGGTTAGCCTTTGCAACTGGTCACACAAAGCAAGGATGTGCAGGGATGCTGGAGGTCTGTGGCCAACTGCTTTTCCCAGCTGATTTGTAATTAGATAACTTGAGTCCACATAACTGATTATGTTATGATATTCCCCTTCTCATTTTATGTTTATTATAAATTATTTGACTAATTCCATGATTTGGGCCATAATGAGTATTTCTGGGTTTTTTTAACCAGAGAAATAAAGCTATGGTAAACATCTTTCTCACAAATATTTGCTCACAATTCCAGGATCTATTTTGAGTAAATTTCTTGAACTAGAACGATTGCATCAAAGATAAACCGTATTTTTAAAGTTTTTCTTCATATTGCCAAATTGTACCCCTGAAATGTTGCATTAGTCAGTTCTTCCAGCAGTATTTTTTACAAATAATAACATTGTCTCTTCCTTTTCAGTGTTAATACCTCCACATATCACATAACCTTTCTTTGTCTTACTGAATTGCCTAGAAAATCCAGAGCAATGTTAGTGAGCACATTTATCTAAGCCAAGATCCATTTTTAATGGAAATTTTATGTTTTCAAATGATTTATTGCCTATCTAGGCAACAAGCCTTGTTAAAAACCACATTTATTTGCTCACCTGCTTTGTCTCCTCTAAGGTTGTTAAAGTCAGTATTTTCTAAAACAGTAACAAGAGTATCTTCTTTTTCATGCAGCATGAGCTCCATGCAGTGGTACTGGACTGTAAACTCGCTTAATTTATATTCCACACTTGTGGATTCTCAGCAGTGGGTGCTGTCATATATTTCTAATTTTTTTCTCATAATGGAATTGGTGAAAATTGTCAGAGAGTGTGGACAAAGGAAGGATCCATTCACATTTAATTTTCATGTTTCTTCTTCCAGATTGTACAGGCCATCTTTTGTCACCCATCCTGTTCTTGTTCCTCAGTATTTTCATCCTATGACAGTCTGCTCCGGGACATTATGCTGCAACTGAAATTTGCATAAGATTTCTAGTCTTTGCCTGTGTCTTTGCTCAGCATTCATTTGAATTTGAGTTTTTATTATTGCTTTACCAAAGAGTTTTTTTTCTCTCCAAAATACTCTGCAAAATGCTTTTTCTTGATTACTCATACCCTGGGAACAGCTTTGCTCTCTGAGACACGAAAGTTCTGACTGTTTCTCTCCTCTCACTACTCCATGCTTTTGCTGCCTCTGGGCTTTTGTGTTTTGAACCTCCTGTGGGCAACGGCTGCCAAGAGAAGGTCAAAGCTGTAGTGTGACTACAACGATTGGTGGAGTGCCAACCTGAAGGGATATTGACCTGTCCTTCCATGAGATGGCACTCTGTTTCTCTGTTTTTAGTGTATATCTTGACAAAAATCTAAAATTGTAACATTTTCAGCGTGGGGGATCAGAATTGACCACCCCAAAATGTGTCTCTTTGGGTTGATTATTAGTATTATTATTTTTGAGGAAGATTAGCCCTGAACTAACTACTGCAAATCCTCCTCTTTCTGCTGAGGAAGACTGGCCCTGAGCTAACATCCATGCCCATCTTCCTCTACTTTATACATGGGATGCCTACCACAGCATGGCTTTCTCCAAGCAGTTCCATGTCCGCACCCCGGATCTGAACCGGCAAACCCTGGGCTGCCGAGAAGTGGAACATGCAAACTGAACTGCTGCACCACCAAGCCAGCCCCTGGCTTGATTATTTTTAAGAACAAAAGACTCTGAAAAAAACCTTCCCACCTAACTACCTAAAAGAATTTAAGGGGCCAGCCTGGTGGTGTAATGGTTAAGTTCTGGCATTTCACTTTGGCAGCCCAGAGTTCACTGATTCAGATATCGGACACGGACCTACACGCTGTTCATCAGGCCATGCCGTGGCAGCATCACACATACCAAATAGAGGAAGATTGGCACAGACGTTAGTCCAGCAAAAATTTTCCTCAAGCAAAAAGAGGAAGATTGGTAACAGATGTTTGCTCAGGGCCAATCTTCCTCACCAAAAAAAAGCTTTAAGCTAGCAGGGGTATTCCACAAAGGAACTAATACCATAAGATAACTATAGCATAACATAAAATAGGTAGAATAGACAGAAA
Organism: Equus quagga; assembly: GCF_021613505.1. NCBI lineage: Eukaryota > Metazoa > Chordata > Mammalia > Perissodactyla > Equidae > Equus > Equus quagga. The sequence continues at coordinate 52,756,525 of NC_060277.1, forward strand.
GGCTAACAGCAAGCCCATTTTTATCAAAGTTCTGTCTCTCGCGTCACATTATGTATAGGTGACCTAGCAAACACTTTTTTATCAAACATTTGCATTTCTATCTCCATGTAAATTTCCTTCCTCCCCTTTGAAGTATCAAACTAATACCCCAACATCCTCCTTTGTCTTTAGCTGAATACGACATTTAAGGCAGCAGCTTCAGTTGTTCTAGCCAGTTACTCAGTTTTCCTGGATTTCTCTCATGTATACATGATATTACATTTTGTTTGATTTTCTCCTGTTATTTTGTCTCATGTCATTTTAATTACTAGACCAGCCAAAAGGACCTAGAGGGTAGAGTAATTGTTTCCCTCCCCTTCATTAGCAATAAAATAGAATAAAATAATTAGTATAATTTATTTAATGTGACTTCATGTGGTGTCTCATCACGTTGTGATATCAAAATTTCCTTCCTCTGGAAGACCTGTGGGACCCAAGAGAAGGCATGCTATTATCTGAAGGAGAGGGACCCACCAGTTAATCTCATGGGCTGTTGAGTCTGTTGATTCATTTCTTTTGCCACAGAGTGAGTTCCACAGTTAACAATTCTACCTCCCCCAGGTTCTGTCCTCTGCTGCAAGATGTCCTTCAAAGCCACTCTGAAGGGAGTATAGGGTAGAGTCCCACAGACATTCTGTCCACAGTCTGTAGGAATCCAGTCTAGTCGTGCAAGCATCCTCTGTAGTTATGTCGAAAAAAACCCTTGCTGTTGAGTTTCCTATCTTGGTTTCCATCATTCATGTTCTGTTGATCAGGTTGAGAGGTTTTCTTTTTCCTTTTCTTTGTCCTGTTAACTGTAATTAACATTCTTGTAGACTTTGGTGAAATCCTTGATATCGTTTGGTTTGGAGGAGCTGTGTTTGCAGTAAACCAGGTCAGAAATCTTGCATCATGTGGCTCTGTGGATTTGCTCGGCTGAACTGACAGGGCTGGGTTTATTATTCTTATCAACATTACTTCCTGGGATTTGGGGATTTGTGAAGTGTGAAAAAAAATAGAGTCACCTATGTCTAAGGGCTTTAAAATGGGGCCTGGAAGCCATTAAGGAAATAGATCATAGGCACATCCTCATCTGGCAGAACATGGACTTTTTTTTTTTAATTGAGTTCATATAGTTTATATCATTATGAGATTTCAGTTGTACATTACGTCTCATCTGTCTTTTTTCCATTGCATGTTCTTGGCACCTTTGTCGAAGATTAGCTGCCCGTAGATGTGTGGTTTTATTTCCGCACTTTCAGTTCTGTTCCATTGATCTGTGTGCCTGTTTTTGTACCAGTACCATGCTGTTTTGATTACCGTGGCTTTGTAGTACATTTTGAAGTCAGGGATTCAAATGCCTCCAGCATGTGCTCTTTTTTCTCAGGATTGCTTTAACAATTCGAGGTCTTTGGTTGTCCCATATGAATTTTGTGGTTCTTTGTTCTATTTCCGTGAAGAATGTCATTGGGATTCTGATTGAGCCTGCACTGAATCTGTAGATTGCTTTGGGTAATATAAACATTTTAACTATGTTTATTCTTTTAATCTATATGCATGGAGTCTCTTTCCATATCTTTATATCATCATCTATTTTTTCCCTAATGTCTTATAGTTTTCATTGTATAAGTCCTTCACTTCCTTGGTTAAATTTATTACTAGATAGTTTATTCTTTTTGTTGTGATTGTAAATGGAATTGTATTCTTGACTTCTCTTTCTGTAAGGTCATTATTAGAGTATAGAAACAGAACTGATGTAAGTTGATTTTGTAACCTTCAACTTTACTGTAGTTGTTAGTTATTTCTAATAGTTTTCTGATGGATTCTTTAGGGTTTTCTGTATATAAGATCAGGTCATCTGCAAACATTGAAAGTTTCAACTCCCTATTTGGATTCCTTGTATTCCTTTCTCTTGCTCTGGCCAAAACCTCCAGTACTATGTTGCATGACAGTGGTGATAAGGGGAATCCTTGTCTTGTTCCTGTTCTCGGGGGATGGCATTCAGTTTTTCCCCATTGAGTATGATGTTGGCCGTGGGCTTGTCAGATATGGCCTTTATTGTGTTCAGGTGACTTCCTTCTATCCCCGTTTTGTTAACAGTTTTTATCATAAATGGCTGTTGGATCTTGTCGAATGCTTTCTCTGCGTCTATAGAGATGATCATGTGTTTTTCATTCCTCATCTTTTTAATGTGTTATAACACATTGATTGATTTGCAGATGTTGAATCATCCCTGTGTCCCTGGTATAAATCCCACTTGATCATGATGTATAATCATTTTGATGTATTGCTGTATTCGAGTTGCCAAAATTTTGTGTAGGATTTTTGCTTCTATGTTCATGAGTGATATTGGCCTGTAGTTCTTCCTTTTTGTGTTGTCCTTGTCAGGCTTTGGTATCAGAGTGATGTTGGCCTCGTAGAATGTGTTAGGAAGCATTCTATCTTCCCTGATTTTTTGGAATAGCTTGAGAAGGATAGGTATTAAATCATCTCTGAAAGTTTGGTAGAATTCTCCAGGGAAGCCATCTGCTCCTGGGCTTTTATTCTTTGGCATGCTTTTGATTACTGTTTCAATCTCTTTCCTTGGGATTGATTTCTTCAGATTATCTATTTCTTCTTGATTCAGCTTTGGGAGGTTGTAAGAGTCTAAGAGTTTATCCGTTTCCCCTAAATTGTCCATTTTGTTGGCATATAGCTTTTCATAGTGTTCTCTTATAATCCATTGTATTTCTTTGGTGTCCTTTGTTATTTCTCCTCTTTCATTTCTAATTTTGTTTATCTGAGCTTTCTCTCTTTTTTTCTTTGTAAGTCTGGCTAGGGGTTTGTCAATTTTGTTTATTTTCTCAAGGAACCAGCTCTTTGTTTCACTGGTCCTTTCTACTGTTGTTTTCATTTCAACAGCATTTATTTCTACTCTGATTTTTATTATTTCTCTCCTTCTGCTGATTTTGGGCTTTGTTTGTTCTTCTTTTTCTAATTCAGTTAGGTGCTGTTTGAGATTGCTGATTTGGGATTTTTCTTGTTTGTTAAGGTGAGCCTGCATTGTGATGAATTTCCCTCTTAGGACCACTTTTGCTGCATCCCATACGAGTTGGTGTGGTACGTTTTCCTTGTCACTTGTCTCCAGATATTTTTTGATTTCTCCTTTAATTTCTCCAATGATCCATTGCTTTTTCAACAGCATGTTGTTTAGTCTACACTTCTTTGTCCCTTTCTCAGGTTTTTCTTGTAATTAATTTCTGCCTTCATAGCATTGTGATTGGAAAAGATGCTTGTTATTATTTCAATTTTCTTAAATTTATTGGGGTTTGCCTTGTTTCCCAGCCCATGGTCTATCCTTGAGAAAGTTCCATGTGCACTTGAGAAGAATGCATATTCTTCTGGTTTTGGATGGAGTGTTCTTTATATGTCTATTAAGTCCAACTGGTCTAGCTTTTCATTTAATCCCACTGTGTCCTTGTTGATTTTCTGCCTGGATGATCTATCCAATGATGCGAGTGGAGTGTTGAGTTCCCCTACTATTATTCTGCTACTATTAATATCTCCTTTTAGGTTTGTTAATAGTTGCTTTATGGACTTTAGTGCTCCTGTGTTGGGTGCACAGATATTTATAAGTGTTATGTATTCTTGGTGGAGTGTCCCTTTGAATATTGTATACTCCCCCTCTTTGTCTCTCTTTCCTTGTCTTATCTTGAAGCCTACTTTGTCTGTTATAAGTATTGTGACATCTGCTTTCTTTTGTTTGCCATTAGCTTGGAGTATGGTCTTCCATCCCTTTACTCTGAGCCTGTGTTTGTCATTGGAGCTGAGATGTGTTTCCTGGAGGCAGCATATTGTTGGGTCTTGTTCTTTAATCCATCTCCCCACTCTGTGTCTTTTTATTGCAGAATTCAATCCATTTATATTTAGGGTGATTATCTATATATGAGAGCTTAATGCTGCCATTAATCACTCATTTTCCTGTTCTCCTGTACTTCCTTTGTTTCTCATCCTGTGTGTTTTGGTCTAACTATTGAGTTATATAGTTTTTTATGTTGTGTTTCTTTGTTTTCTCCTTATTTATTATTTGTGTCTCTGTTCTGCTTTCCCCTCGAGCATTCTGGGAATCCATATTTTGTTTTATCTCATCCATTGTGTCTTTCATCTCCAATATTTCTGAGTGGCTCTTCTTTATATTTTCAATCTCTTTTGTGAAGACGCTCCTGAACTCATTGAACTGTTTCTCTACATTTTCTTTTAAATTGTTGAGTTTTTTGATGATAGCTGTTTTGAATTCTCTGTCATTTAGATTATGTGTTTCTGTGTTTTCAGGACTGATTTCTGGGTACTTGTCATTTTCTCTCTGGTCTGAAGATTTAATAGAACTTTTGATACTTCTAGAGGCTCTGTTTTTCCTCATCTTCATATTATTAATAGCCATTACTACCTAGCACCACTGGGTAGGGGTCAAGAGCCCCCTGCCTTCTGCTGGGATCCCAGGCACTGGAGCCTGTGCTTGGCAGATTGAGGGGAGGGGCGCTTTCTTCTGCATGCTTTCATGGGCTTACTCACTCTGCTCTCATTATCTGCTCTCCTGGGATGTTGGCTTGATGAAGCCACCCCCATGATAGCTTTCACCTTGGTAGGGGGCTTTCCCCTAGGCTGTGAGGGTCCTCGGGGATTGTTGATGTTCCCATGTTCCCAAGCAGCCCATCCCCACTTCCTTCCCTCTCGGAGGTCATACACAATCCTGTATCACAGTGTTTTGGGGAAGGAGCACAGTTTTCTCTTACCCCATTCCACCTCTCCCGAGGGGGGCTCCAGCTGCTCCACCCTCCATCTTATGGCTGCATGGGTCTCTTAGTGTCTTTTTTGTTGCATCAAAGTCCTTTGTTGGAGTATGAATGTCTTTTTCATTGTATCACAGAGGGGAGAGATCACTGGTAGAACTCACTCCACTATGATGCTGACATCACTCTGGATGATTTTAAGAAGGAGAGTGATGTGATCAGATTTGTGTTTCATGAAGATTTTACTGCTATTTGCCCAAGAGCATTGTCATTGGTGTGGGAGAAGGGTGGAATTGAGAGAAGATGAGCATGTATTATAATGTGAAGCAGACACCATCTGTAGAATTGTGCTACCCTTTCCCTCCCTGAGTCAGACTTAGGCTGGAACACTGCATGCGTCCCATGGAATGTAGATAAAATCCTCAGCTCCACAGACTGACCAGTGTTTTTGCATTTTAAGTTATCTCAAGATCTGAATGGGTCATGACAACCAAATAAATGGGGTGGCAGAAGAAAATACAGATCAAATCTTAGGTAATATTCAAATAATTGCCTAATCAATTTTCTGATTGGTAAAACTAAACTTTTCTTTTTCTATACATTAAGTTTGAGAAACTTCAGGGGCATTGTCATGATCTTTGCCCAGTAATATTTATGGAAAACTGGAGAACAGGTTTTCCGCTTGTTCACAATAACAGCCTGCTTTTGCTGTTGCCATTGTTTTTAACATCAGACTGCTACATACACATAACACAAATAAATAATACAAAATAAATGTAAAAAAATACAAAATAAATATAAATAAATAATACAAAAATAAACAAATATGAATTGTCACAACTAAACACACTCATGAAACCACTACTCAGATTAAGAAGGCCCAGAAGCCCTGTGGCACAGTGGTTAAAGTTCACACATTCTGCTTCTCAGCAGCCCGGGGTTCGCCAGTTCGGATCCTGGGTGCGGACATGGCACCACTTGAAACACCATGCTGTGGTAGGCATCCCACATATAAAGTAGAGGAAGATGGGCATGGATGTTAGCTGAGGGCCAGGCTTCCTCAGCAAAAAAGAGGCGGACTGGCAGTAGCTAGCTCAGGGCTAATCTTCCTCAAAAAACTAAATAAATAAATAAATAAGGCCCAGAAGGCCCCGTCACAGTTACTATTTCCAGTCACTACTCCCTTCTGGGGATAACCACTGTCCTAACTTCTACCAGCATAAATTAGTTATGCTTGTTTCTGTACTGTATATAAGTAGGACCATACAGTATGCTTTCTCTGTACCTGGTTTCTTTCATTCAATATTGTGTTTGAGATTTATCCATATTATTGTCTAGTTGTAATGCAGTCCTCCTTATTACTTTCCACTGTGAGCATATCCCTCAGCCGCTATTCATCTATCTTACTGTGAATGGGCATTTGGGCAGTTTCCAGTCTGAAGCTATGCTAGGAGGTGTCATTAGGTGAAAAGAAAAGAAAAAGAAATATTTTTACACATACACACACACACACTTCAATTGTGTGTACATCTAGGAGAGCAATTGCAGGGCCATAGATTACATATATTTTAAGCTTTTTAATAGTTGTTGCCAAACAGTTTTCCAAAGGGATCACACCAATTCACGCAAGCACGTCTGAGTGTTTCAGTTGTTCCGCATCCTGGAAAGATCTGGTTTTGCTTCATATCTGATACTACTCTAGAGATAATAAAACATTACAGAATACTTCGGGAACACGTAATCAACCACAGTCACGTTTCACCTCCCACATAAGTTGTGTATTTCTTTATGGAAGTCATTTGTGTCTTCTGCCACACATGTTACAGAAATGAGAAAGGCATGAGATGACTGTGTGGAGCTGACATTATGCCACCACCCTCACTAGTGTCTGGGGCACTTACTGTGGGTAAGTCACAGTGCTTGACATGTAATAGCTCATGTTTTAAGAACAACAGAATAGTAGCTATACACCCAGGTGCCTAATGATTTGGTCTCTGGTCACTAACAAAATCTTTTCCAGAATATTAAGCTTCTGTATGTACTTCTTGTATTAATAAAATACTTAATTTGGTCAACTCTTACATTGTGATCAAGTCTGATTTTGTTTAAAGACAATCTCCTGACAGTTCAAAAGAGGCATGTTTTAATCAGTAAGGAAATACATTGATTACAAAATAATAGTTTGGGGGACATTTTGTCTGAAGTCATCTTGCCTCTTAAAAAGTTCTACCCTTGTACAGTTTTTGAAACAAATGCAACTTTAAAAACACTTCATGAAATAATTGTATTTGGTGAGTATAAGGAATAGCTTGCTGATAAATCTACATACTCAAACTGAGAAGTTAACATCTATTTGACACTGTAGTGCTTTGCTAGGTTTATTGGAACAGTCAGCCAATAGGTGAGGTATTAACACCAGCTCTTCCAAAAAGCTCATGAGTGACACTGAAAGTCATGGTATGTGGGTGGCAGCTGCTTCTCCTGTCTTGGTTAACTGGCTCGGTGATTAATATGGTATGTTATTCATGTATTTGTCAAGGAAAGGTAGAATATTCAATAGGACAAAGTCAATTAATGTTATGTTTAATCATGTCCAAGTAATGGAATTACAAATACTCATCTTCCTCCACTTATTTGATCTTTCTTTATCTTCTTAATCTCTAGGTAAATGTGCATTTTCCAGAACAGAGTGCAATTGTTTAGGAAACAGAGATTGAGATACTGCAGTCCTTTATTCAAGAGAGAACATGAATAAATTTTCAATGAGATTAAGAATGGTGATAATAAAGAATAGGAGTTCTAAAGAATAGCATTTCTATTCTTTCTCGGAGACAGGAGGTAGCAAGCATGTGTTATTTTAATGTGTGTTGTACACATACTCCATATTACATCTTGTAAAAAAGTGCCAGAACCTTACAAGATACAGGTATGTCATTTGGGCACTTTCTCAAACGCAAGACTTTCAATCCACTGATGACCTTGACTACTCCCCAGGGTTTATTATTGTGGTGGTGGTGGTGGTTAGCTTAATTCATGTAAAACGTCATAACGATCAGACATAATTAATTATTAAGGAGGAAAAGTTTAGTTTACAAACACAATGGGCAAAGTTGTACTTGGTATCAGGGAAATGCTGGAATTTCCATTGGCTATTGAATATTTACCATGTTTTTCACTCTTCTGGTAGGATTGGTGCTTCTGTAACAAGTAAGGCAAAACAGATTCCATGTGCCAATTTGCACTGGCCCATGGCCTTGGTTTCCACAACAGCCAGACCTTAGAGATCCCTGCACATACCCAAGGATCTGCTCTGTACTTCTGACACAGTCAGATTCTCTTTCAAAAATTATTTAAGCCACAATGAAATATATATAAGAATCTAGTATTGTAACATTTAACTTAAAAGAAATTTAGGAGGATTTTGGTTTCATTGTTTGCTGAGGATTCTCTTCTCTGATAGGACAAAGAATTAGGCCATATAGCACCCTGGCTAAGAGCCCAGGTGTTGAAGGCAGACACCTGAGGTACAGTCCAAGTTCTGCAACTTGCTAGTTACCAGAGCTGGGGCAAGCTTGTGAAGCTGCAGAGCCTGGGGTTCCTCAGCTCCAAAACCTGAGTGACAGGATTTACCTCCAGGATTTTTTTTTTTTAATGAGGAAGATTAGCCCTGAGAGAACTGCTGCCCATCCTCCTCTTTTTGCTGAGGAAGACTGGCCCTGAGCTAACATCCATGCCCATCTCCCTCTACTTTATACGTGGGACGCCTACCACAGCATGGCTTTTGCCAAGCGGTGCCACGTCTGCACCCGGGATCCGGGTGGGCAAACCCCAGGCAACCGAGAAGCGAAACATGCAAACTTAACCGCTGTGCCACTGGACCGGCCCTACCTCCAAGATGTTTTATAAGACAAGAATATGAGGAAATGCACATATAGCCCTTAGCTATTACATAACTGCTCATCAAATGAAGGTTATTATTGTTGTTGTTTGCTAATATTTAGGAAGAGTGGCACCTCAGGGACAAAAGCCTTTGTAGACACGATTGGGAAAAATCCCTCCTCAAAAAGCGGCTGCCAAGAAGCAGAACTGATAGCTGAGCCAATGCTAAATTAGAAAAGCTTTGGTCACATTACAACTGGAACCCAGCATCTTTCCCAAATCCAGCATTTTTCATCTCTCTTTTTACCTTCCTTCCTCCTTTAGGAAAACTGCACGTTAGCCAGAAAGCAGTCTTTTAATTTTGCTGTCCCTAGCCAGTCCTCAGAAACTAGTGATGAGAAGGAAATGGTTTTCCATTTTCCAAAAGAAATGGCCAAATTTCTTATTTCTAGTCTGCCAGCCCACCGTGGTTGCAAGAATCCCAAAGTGAGGGTCTAGCAACCTGGAGGGCTCCTCGGCCAGCCCCTCCGACAGGCAGCCACCCGGGCCGGCCAGCCACCTGCCGGCCCCCACAGCTGTCCAGGTGGAGGAGATTGCCAGACGTGTGCATTCAATGTTTTAAAATTAATCATTTCACTTCATCTCTTCAGAAACCTGAGTGGAAAGTTTTTAAACACAAATAATTCAAGACCAGATGTGTTAGCCTTCATTACGAATTTTTTAAATAGGCTTAATTATTCATGACCCTTTCAGACCAGGTATTTAGAAACAATTGAGGGAACGTTGCTATGAGTAGGGACACAAGAACCACCTTCCTAAATGAAGAGTGTTGAAGGGAAGCAAGTGTGAGCTGGGGTGAACGGAGCCCTGCGGCAGGGCAGTTTATCCTATATTTCCTGTGTGGGATGCGCCTGTGTTCCCAAGCAGCCCCATTCCCGAAGGCCTCCATCTCTGTGGGACCCAGAGCCCGCCAGCTTTTTGAAGACGCCTTGAAGAAGTCAGGAAATGAATTGTTTCTGGGACCGCACAACCTCACCCACTTAGAAACCAGCCATGCCTTCAGGGATCCAGTGGCTGATAGCAGATTCTTGGGCTCTGCATGTTAGGTGAAGAACTTTCCCTAGGGGGACTGAAGTCTTTGGCCCCAGAAAATTGAAACAATTGCTCTACTTTCAAGATGGCAAATCAACTTAATTTACAAAAACAGATGGATTCACACGTACATTTTGTCACTCTCTTCTTTTAGGGATGCCCCTAAGCAAACATTTTACATACTCTGTAACCTATTTTTAACCTATTATCTTTACTTTTATCTAAGCTAGAAATTTAAAATGAGGGATGAAACAAAATAGACAGTTTGTAAGTTCCATAAATTTTTCTCTGTGGTGATTTGTCACAACGTGTAGCAGAATGTGTAAAATAACAACAATATTATCTGGTTGTTACAACATTTTTCCTATCTGGAACTTTCTACCTTGAAACTCTACCTCTGGGGAACACCGCCAAAAAACCCAGTTTCTAAGTAGCTGAGAAGAGTATCACTCTATTTCACTTACTGACACACTCATTGTTTCATTCATCAAAAGAACTGTGCGCCCTACTGTAGGCCAGGCACTCGCCAAGCACTGAGGTCAAAATGATCAGCAAAAGGGTCTCCAGTGTCATGAAGTTTACAGTCACGTGCACAGGCTTTCCCTCTCAGCCTATTGACTTTCATCTTACACACAATACTAACAGCCCACTATGTCTAAGTGCCACACCTGTATCACAATAGAAATATCAGGTCACAAGGGAAAAGGGTCCTAGAAGGTGTGATGAGAGCAGGGAGAGAGAAGAACTAGCCAGGAGGGAAAAAGAGAACTTAGTAGGCTTCATTCCTTCAACAAATTCTTATGGAGTGTCTAGTATGTGCTGGCACAGCTCTAGGAACTAGAGATAGTCGCTGAAACTAAATTCTTCCGGTTCTCATGGGGCTGACCCTCCAGTGGCAAATGCACATGAAGCTGAGGAGATTTGACATCAGGTAGAGATGTGTAAAAATACAATAATAATGGTAGCTAACCCTTTTCTAACACCACATACCAAGCATTTTCCCTACAAAAATTCAGTTCATCCACACAACAGCCTTCTGAGGCATGAGCTGTTACTTATCTCCATTTTACAGAAGAGAGAACTGAGGCATCTCTCCAGAGGTGAACTTTTGCAGAAACAAGCATTCAACATCCAAATGTGTGCTTGTTCTGGTTGAAGCACAGTGAGCATGTGTCCTGCTCACACTCAACCCCCCACCTCACACTCTTAGTTGCCCTTGGAGATTCTTCAAGGAATGGGACCCCTTGAAGGCTTTGCAGAAAGTAATTTAAAAAGCATTGACTTAAGGAAGCTCATTTCCTGGGAGGCTGAATATGTATTATAGCACCTACTCGCTTTACTCTAAAGAGCAGATGGGTATTTTAGACATGTCCTTTCATCTTTTACCTTCATCTTCCTATGAAATTAATTGAAAGAAGTGTATCTCTATTTTATAAATGGCTTAAAGAGACACAAGGAAGTAAAGTGACCAGCACTATTTTCACCAGCTACTATGAGTTTCATCAAATCAAAGAAGTAGAAAAGTTTTCTATTCTTCCCTCTGAATACCAACAGGATTAAGTCATTCATTTAGATAAAAATAGATACTCTCAAGGTCGTTTTACAAACATTTCAGTAATGTTTTCCACTTGGGGTTTTGATCTTTTACTAATATTTATTGAACATTTATTATGTGAACCTGTTATCAAATTAGAAGCTGAGACAACAGAGAGGCCAATATATCAGCCCAGTTTGTAATACTGAGGTTGAAATATAGTTGAAGAGAAAGAACATAAATGCTGTTTTTTATACATTTTGTATTCAAAGTAGGTGTCTGTGTGTGTATTAGTAAGCATAAATGGATTGCTTAATGGATAAATAGAGGAAGAGCAGAAGAAAGGATGGATAGGCGGATGTATGGAAGGGTGCATGGGTGGGTGGATGGATGGATGGATGGATTGATCACAGGTTGATGAATAGATGAATGGACTGAGGGTGAATGAATATGTATAGATAGACAAACTGACTACCAAATGAATAGTACAGATATGAGTGCTACTCATGTACAAATCAGCATAGTATCACTGAGGCTGATTAAATGATGTTTACTATTAAGCATTTAAGAATACAAGAAAACAAGTTATGGACATTTTAGAAAAATTTTTATATATCTAATGCAAAAGGAATAAATTCTTAATGTCTCTAAAATAACCATTAAAGAAAATCATTATTAATAAATTCAAATTCAATAAATACTTAAGAAAGTGGGTTGAAGTTGAGTCTTCAAAAATAGATTATTTTGGAAAAGAAGACATTCCCAACAGAAAGAAGGAAACAATGCCAGAAGGAGGAATACAGCGTGTTCACAGGTAAGAGATAAATCTATGTGTTTGCCATGAAGTGACGCATTGGAACAAGTGAGAGATGAGCTTGGTGAAGAAGCAGGCACCAGAATATGGAGCTCCTTGCACACAGGGATGAGGTGGTTAGAGCATCTCTTCAACATACTAAGGAAACATGGCAGGTTTGTGGTTTTGTTTGCTTGGGCTTTGGGTTTTGGGAGTTCGATTGATTTTTAAAAGAGTAATATATGTCAACAGCTGTCTTGGGGAAATTATTCCATAAGGCAAAGGTATGATTAATGAAAAGAGAGAAAGAAGTCTATATTTGCTAACAAAGACCACATGAGTTCTCCTGCTCACATATCCCCTCCGAGAAAGGAGGGACCCAGCAACCTGAAATAGGCCACCAGATATGCACCCCAATCGCTCTCAGACTTTTCGCTTTGCTTTATTCATCTTTATAGCACTTGTGTCTACCTCACATAAACATATAGACATTTTTTACTTGTTTACTTTGTTTCCCACTAGAATATATGCCCTGAGAGGCCAGGGAATTAAACTTGCTCGCTGATTTCTCTCTAGTGCATAGAATAGTGCCTGGCACAGAGTAGGAACTCAGCAAATGTTTGTTTTAGAAAGAATGAATGAGTTTCATCAATAAAGAGTCAATTATTGAAAATCCACAAATCGGTAAATTGAGTTATGGTGCATATATTAGTTTGTAAATCATCAAGTGTTCTCTTAGAAATGATATCCCTTAGTCAATTATTTATCATACCTTGACATTTTAGTATTGATGAATTGGCTCACAAAGCACTGCAAAGAATTGTAAAATAGCCAACAAATTCCTGTAGGAACTGAGAGAAAATTCACTGCAGTGCTGATGCTCGACTCAATGCTGCCTCAGATTTCAGGAAAAATGTAGATTAAAGCCCATACGCAAGAATTAAAAATTATGTATTCCAGAACTATTAATAAAATGCAGAATGTATTTATGATGCAGTATTATTTGTGACACCAAATAGGTAAATGTTTAGGATACAAAATGCAATAACAGACACAAGACAGTATGACCTCCATTTAGTCTGAAAGAAATATACCTGTATAGTTTTTGTGTGTGTACGTGTGTGTGTAATAAATAAGAAGAAAAAAAATGACAAAAATACATCAGACCATGATTTATCTCTGGGTATTATATTTTGGTTTTTGTTTTTTGGGTTTTTTTTTAAAGACTTTATTTTTTTCCTTTTTCTCCCTAAAGCCCCCCGGTACATAGTTGTATATTCTTAGTTGTGGGTCCTTCTGGTTGTGGCATGTGGGACGCCGCCTCAACATGGTTTGATGAGTGGTGCCATGTCCGCACCCAGGATTCGAACTGACGAAACACTGGGCTGCCTGCAGTGGAGCGCGCGAACTTAACCACTTGGCCACAGGGCGAGTCCCTGGATATTATATTTTCAATATTTTGTTACTTCATTAGAATTTTATGATTTATAACATTTTCTATAAAAGCATATTGTATTAATACTTTAAATGAAAAAATTCAAAGCAAGTTAAAGAATGTACTCATATGTTGACAAAATATACGAAGCAAACTTAATTATAGAATATGAAATTCAGCAGTTAATAATTTTAAACATCTTTGCTACACAAAGTATTAGGAAATAATAAAGGATTATATAAACAAGCAATGGCGTTTAAATCCACAAAGCTCAAATCTCAGACCTGGGAAGGAGAAGAAGGAGCACACGATCAGGATTGTAAATCTGCGTGAACCTCGAGGAGAAGAGCCAGACAATGTCTTCTCTCTTAGAGCTGAGGAGACCTGGCTGACTTTTGTATTAAATTGAAGCCTGGCTCCGAGTCTCCCTCATCCAGGTTTCCCGCATAGAAACCAAATTTTCTGGCAGGGATAAAGGTAATAAATCAAAAGTCCATCCAACCGTTTAAACCCAGTCTTTCAGTTCCAGTATATTGTGCAAATATCCATCCTTGGGAACTTCCAGAGATAAGGAGAGCACAGCTGTTCTCAGTCCTCCTCCCTCCCTTCCTCCAGAATTCAGGCAGCAGTTCATTTGGCCAGGATTCCAAATGGGTTGTGTCGCTGCCAGCATCATTCCCAAGAAAACAAAACATTACGAGAAGAAGTGATAAATTGCAAAGCCACCAGTTTTACATTTAGAATCAAGGATCATATGGGAAATATGGACTACCTCAACACTAACAACTCTAGAAATTCTAGACCAAATGACAGGGGATCAAAAGCAGGAACATAATCTTGCTAAGATACTATAAACTCTCAGATGGTGTTTCACCAAAACCCCTTGTCAAACATCATTTGTTAAAACAAACACACATATAAACAAGCATTTCTTCTGGAGATGAAAGGATGTGTCCTTTAAGAGCATTGTATCACTTATCATTCATATTCGGGAACGATCCATCTGTATTTACTACTTTGCTACTCTGTGTGCCCTCTCAACTCAGCTTCCCCAATCTTAACATTGCAGCAAGGATAATCTGCTAGCTCACGACCAGACCTATTGTCTTTAGCAGAAGGGGACCTTTTAAGCTCCCTTCCCTGTCCACTTAAAGTACAATCAGCTGAGAAAAGACACTGTTTTGGCTGTAACTGCATTTTTGAGCCTGGAAATTACCCTCAAGGGCAAACATGTCAAAAATATATATATTCCGGTGAACTGGCCACACGTTCAGTTTTTATTGTAGAGAAGGATCACTTCAGATTTTAGCCAAATGGAATACTCAGGCAGAATCAAGCCTCCAAGGGGAATGGCTTTAAGTCTCAGGTTTACTTGCAGGTATTAGTTTTAAGACAAGTTTTCAGGGTGTTACTGCATTGATCTGGATTAACAAACATCATATTCCAGGCCATCTACACTCACATTGAAATTAATGAAATCCCATGTGCATTATTTTTATCCCTCTATGAGCAAACAAATACATATATGGAGAGAGAGTTATAGAGGACACATTCCATAAAATACAGTAAAACGTAAACCCATTGCAGCCCTTCGAAAATTTGAAAAGCAGTTTGCTTAGCAAGGCCATGGCTCTGGTTTCCAGTAACGAATCCAGGTTAGTTCAGTCTCTGATGGCAGGTGGTCATGCAGTTGAGTAGAATTTGTCACAATTGGCCATTCCAACTCCAGAACCCTGTGTCATGTGTCTGAAATTCAGCACTTACATTGAATCTTTCACCTGAAGATTTTTTCTGAAGTGTTTGGAAACTTCTGATGCCTGAGACCAAAGCAAAGAGAAACCAAATCATTTTATTTTGACAAGTTGATTCCCTTCACAGTGATGCCATCTGACTACGTAAATCTCCCGTCTCTGACATTTCCAAATGCACTAAACGGAATATATGGAAATGAAAAATGGAAGCACTCATGTATTTCTTTTTTTTTTTTCCTTTTGGTGAGGAAGATTGGCCCTGAGCCAACATCTGTTGCCAATCTTCCTCTATTCTTTTTCCTCCCCAAAGCCCCAGTTGTATATCCTACTTGTAAGTCCTTCCAGTTCTTCTATTTGGGATGCTACCACAGCGTGGCTTGATGAGCGGTGCGTAAGTCTGTGCCCAGGATCTCAACTGGTGAACCCCAGGCCACTTAAACGGAGCACTCAAACTTCATCACTACACAACCGGGCCAACCCCCTCATGTATTTCTCTCTTTTTTTTTTTTTGAGGAAGATTAGCCCTGAGCTAACATATGCCACATATCCTCCTCTTTTTGCTGAGGAAAACTAGCCCTGAGCTGACATGCATGCCCATCTTCCTCTATTTTTTTGTATGTGGGATGCCTGCCGCAGCATGGCTTGACAAGTGGTGCTAGGTCTGCGCCCAGGATCTGAACCAGTGAGCCCCAGGCCACCAAAGCGGAGCGTGGGAACTTAACAACTACACCACAGGGCGGGCCCTGCCACGTGCATCTGTTGATCAGAGAAAAAAGTAAGCCATGAGATTTACTGGAAAGGCATGTACAGTCAATGGAGTTAACTAAGGAAAAAACAAACCTCTAGACAAGGGTGATTATGCCCACAACAATGAGCGCATAATTAGCAGTCATTAAATGTTAAGAAAAAGCAGCAATAAGTCTGCAGACACAGCCTTTTCCAGTCTTCATGGCTGAGGACATCCTAGCACCATGGCTTTCTGCACTACCAACAGCCTCTTGAAATATATGACCTGACAACACGCATGTGATGATAACAGTAAGAACAACAATGCATTAGCATCCTTGAGTTCTGCCTACATGCTAGGCCCTGCATGAAGCACTTTGCAAAAATTCAATTCACAAAGAAGACCCTAACCAGACCCCACAAGGCTGGTGCTGTTATTTTTTGCTTTGATTGATGAAACTGAGGTTTAGAGAGAGAACTTACAAGGATTCAAATCCAGGTGTCTCCAATTCCAAATCTTGAGCTCCTAAATATTACATATTCTATTTAAAAATAT
Source organism: Equus quagga (assembly GCF_021613505.1). Taxonomy (NCBI): domain Eukaryota; kingdom Metazoa; phylum Chordata; class Mammalia; order Perissodactyla; family Equidae; genus Equus; species Equus quagga. The sequence continues at coordinate 52,773,078 of NC_060277.1, forward strand.
TAATGAATAATCGTTTAGGAAATCTTGCATGTAAATAAAATGTTTTTAAATTAATTAAATTAAAAAAGATTTTAAAAAGTTAAGTCTTATAGAGGCCAACTCAGTGACACAGTGCTTAAGTTCACAGGCTCCACTTTGGCAGCCCAGAGTTCACCAGTTCGGATCCTGGGTGTGGACCTACACATTGCTTGTCAGGCCATGCTGTGGCAGCACCCCACATAGAAGAACTAGAAGAACTTACAACTAAGATATACAACTTTGTACTGCAGCTTTAGGAAGAAGGGGAAAAAAGAGGAAAATTGGCAACAGATGTTAGCTCAGGGCCAATCTTTCCCACCAAAAAAAAAAATCTTGTAAAATTTTTTGCATATCCCCTTAACTAAAAAATTCATATTATTTTTCCAAAATGTATATCTAATGATTTTTTCATCTCTCCTATTGCCTTCATCTTCTATATATCATGTTTGTTTAACTAGGCACTATTACTCTTTTTCAATCAGTGAAAATTTTGCTTTGCTAATTTAGTAGAAGTTTTTCATAAAAATGGTTAGGGTCTGAGAGTTTTTTATGATTAATACAATCCTTAAGGTTACTGCCTTAGCACAATACATATAGAAGCACATCATAAATATAGTTCTCTATCTCCCAACATTCTGTAGACACATCTTCACGCCCTTACAGGCAAGTGAAAGCATGTAATGTAGAACGCAAAGTGAACGGGACTAATCTTACGGGACCGTGTCTAACCCTTTTTCTTGATAATGTTTCCCAGCTTTAAAACCCTCCATCTTCATGACTTTTGTGGTCAGTGGCTTGGACACCGAGGGCAGAGGGGGAAGACATGGGATAAATGTGACATCTATCATGTTTTATGAGGCTCTAATTCTCATCCTTATTGGAATACCAGCTATTTTTTCCCAGTGTAACAAAATGAGAATGTTTGAATATAGCTCCAAATATATCTCAAAATAGATCTATTTGATCCAACAGCAGCAGCAGGAAAATTACAACTAAAAACTCCATTAAGCTAGGATTGGCCAATTGTTTTTCCCATAGAGCTCTTAATAATTTAAGGGAAATGCTACAGAATTATATGCAGTCGTAAGTTAAATACTAAAGAGTGAACGCACATTCAAAGCACTGGGAAACTGTAAGGCACAAAGCTGCATATGGAAGGCAGCATTCTTACAGAGGATTGTTTGCAATAATGCCTTATTTTTTTAATCTCAATTTTAAAAGATGCTGGAAATGCGGTTCTCATGGAAGATGCTGGGTTGAAGGCACTGGAATTAAAAGACATGGAATGCGGAAGGAAAAAGGGAAGCTGCTTTGGGCCTCTCTGTGTAAAATAGTTTTCTCCCGCTTGCCTTCTATCGCAGTGTAATTATCCGTCAGCTCCTTTCGAACACACAGCTCTCATAACAGGGCACCAGGAAAGTGACCTCATGTGCTGTTTTTCTTAGAACAATTCTGATTTATATTAGCTATGGTGTGAAAATTTAGAAATGCCTTCCTCAATGTGATTTGGAAGATAAATTATATAGGTCCCCTAAGTATCAAAATTTAAGGCCTGATGGATTATAAATTCCCATGCCTCTAGATTTCTTTTTTGTAACTTCCACTCCTTTATCTCTGTCTACTATAGTCTAGTTGAGTTCTTCTCAAACTATTTGAGGTGAAGGACCAGTTGTATTTTTTCCAATCCATTGTAGATACTTTTGTAAAATATAACAAAATGAATTATTAGAAGAAAATCAAAGACAAAGGACAAGCCCCAAGTTTTCTGTTACTAGATTCAACAACATAAAATTTAGTTATAAAATATTCTAAATGCTTAGTATCAATTTCTGTACTAATCCCTTCTCAGTTAGCAACAGTTGGCAGAACTACATTGATCCACACACCACACTTAGAGAAACACTGTTCTAGTCGATTTCCTTAGACTTATCTTCCAATTTACCAATTACTTCCAGATATGTATCTAAAATACTGTAAACCAATCTATTTAACTTAATTTTGTATTACTACATTTTTTATTTTTAGAATTTCTATGTAGGACTTTCTTTGAGTTCATTTCTATTCTTGGCTTATAAATCAATTCCTTCCTTCATTTCTCTGAACATTTAAACATAATTAACTTAAAGTCTTTCATATTTTTATTATGCTTACTCTGCCTCCTTTTCTTTGTATTCTAGACACTGAGTTCACCTTCAGCAGCTGTCTTCCTTGAGGCCTATGCACCGCAGGCTTTGGAAGCTGTCTGTATAGTACGGCCCTGATCTTCCTGCAAGCTGTTCATCCCCAGGGTCTGCTCCCATCTCTGACTGAGCTCCTTCTTCGTTTCTAGGGTCTAGATATTTCTCTTTCATGGTTTTATGCGCATTTGTTTTCTTTTTCTTTATTTTTCATTTCTGTTTTTTGTGCTTTATTCTGTCAACATCGGCTCATTCTGTCATATTGATTAAGGCTTGAACCCTCTATATTGCTGCTCACAGGAAATTTTAATTTATAACTATTAATCTCTGAATAATGACATCTACAGAAGACTATCAACAAAACCCTTGTGAGGAAAGGCTAGTGTAAATGATATTAGAGAATTTTCCATGAGCTACACAAATGTCTGGTAAATAGTAAAAGTTCTCAGGTCCCACTATGAGCGATTGATTTTTATTGCAATATCTATTCCAAAGCAAATCTTATCCCAAATGGTAAATTCTTGACAATCCCAAAACAATAAGTATAACATTTAAGCCACTCTTTATTAATGCATGCATTGAAAACATGAAATTGGGGAGGGAGAGGGGGAGACAGGCAAGGAAGAGTCTTGGAGAGATTTGAGCTGCAATTTACAAAGCTTGACAGAGAATTTGGTTCCCAGCAAATAAATAGCAGAAAAGGTGATCACTGGGTGGAAAATGTATCTTCAAATATCTACTTGCCCTTAAAAAACTGATAAAGTTAACTTATTGCCAATTTTCTTTTTGGTCAAAATAGAACAGCTGTTTATTTTAATATTTGGAAGACATGTTTTTCATGCTGCTACACCTTCAATTAGTGTATTCATCCTTTCTTGATAAGTTGTGGAAACCTTAAATTTGTTTCATTCTGACGACATGTTGACATTTATTTTTATCTTCTTTTTCAAAATCCCATTCAAACATCATCTAAGCCATAGGGAAATTCTCCTGACTTGTGGTCTCTTTTTATAACTTCAGTGGGACTCCTAAAATGGATCCAACTCCTTTAGGACTTGTTCACTTCACTCATTTATACCTTGTAGCGGAAAGAGCACACTGCCGAGAATGCGAAGGCTTGAGTTTCAGTCCCAACTATGCTCCTCATGAGCTGTGTAACCTTGGGGAAGGCACACCACTTTCTGGAAATAGTTTTCACATTTGTAGGAAGAGACGGTTAGACTAAAGATCTTCTTGTTTCTTTCACATTTCTAAAGTTTTACGTTTTTAAGAACATTTAGCTACTTATTATTCATTGTACTTTATGTTCATGCAATGCTAATTAGGTTTTTTGATTATGTGATCAATATACAAACCTGCACTATTTTTGGACTGTTTTGTCTTGAATATGCATAAGTAGATTTTACCCTCGCACTCCATTCTTGCTCAGCTTTGCCTCTTGATACAGAGACGAGAGTTTACTTGATGTGGCAGAGAATGTTGTTATGAATTTTGCCAATTTAGATGAACTATGATTCAGACTCCCAAATTTTCGTTTCATATCAGTTTTAATTTCATATAATAAAAGTCCAAAATATAGTGCCTTATGTAAGATAAAAGTTTATTTCTAAATCACATAAACACAAGTCCACAGTTTTGCAGTCCAGATGTAGCAATTCCAAGTAGCACAAAGAGCCCAGGCCTATCCTGTCTTTGCACTCTACCATGCTCTAATCATGAAGATCAAAGGAAAATGTTCACTCTCCCAGATTTTCTACCTTCTGAAAGAGAAGCATTGTCATTTTTTAAAATAATGGCTTTCTGTAAACTTGTACTTAGGTCTAGAGACTTGATTGGATTGAAGAAAATGTTTTTGGCAAGAAAATTTCACAGATGATGTTGCATATTTTACATTATAACACATTCAGGAGGCACATAATGTCAGGCAGTTCCTTATTAGTAACACTAAGACCATTTAGTTAAACTGGTGAAAGCTAGATCTCTCTCTGTAAGGTACGTTGTTTCTTTGCATTTATAAGTGATCTGAGTAGTGGCAATTTGGCACCATTCTGATATATCCCATTCTTCCGCAAGGTTTCAACTAACAGTTACAGCATTGAGGGTCGCAACATGGTAATTGTCTAATTCTGTCTTCCTTCTTCATTTATTAATGAGCATTCTTCCATTAAGATGAGCTCCTCTGGCACAGTATGATGTTTCATCACCATCAAATAAAGATTTCACTGGACAGAGTTAAACAGACAAGGAAGACTTTATTCAAGTCTATTCCAATAAGGGAGATTGAACTCAACTCTGCTGAAACAAAAGACAGGAGGATTTTTAAGCACCTGAGTGAACCAGAGAAAGGTACTACAGGACACAAGGGGGTTGTTAGTCAATGTGATGAGGCCATCTATTCTTGCTAATTTTAGCTTGTTAGTTAGTTAGTTAAGCCCCTACGCTCCCACAGAGACTAGCTATCTTTCTTGATTACTACATTTCAAAGGGATGGTTGCCTTTCAAGTCCTTGAGAGTGACATTCCTGGGTTGCAAAACTGGCAGGAGCTGGGAGAAGATTTACATCTCAAAGGGGCAGAGAAAGAATTTACAATTGAAAGTTTTCTAGTAAATGATCTAAGAAAAGGGAGATAAGGGACATACTCAGGAAGAAATCTATCTAAAGTTTAGTCAAGCTAAGGGGAATGACTTACCTTATACTTTCTTGTGACATAATACACATGACCTCCATTTTCAAGGTCATTTCTTGGCCCAAAATGGTTGCTGGAGCTCCAACCATCATGACTACTTGACAGGCAGCAGGAAGGAGAAAATTTAAAGAGGAAAACAAAACATACTAGATATCTTGTTTTCAACCAAGGAGCCTTAGAATGCCCAATAACTTTTATTAACACATAATTGGCCACCTCCAGCAACAAAAATGGAGAAATGTGATGTTTTAGTTGAGCACATTCCTGCCTGGAAAAGTCAGGAATCTGTTACTATTTTTAAAAGACAGAAATGGCTGATGAGTATGCAACTAGAAGGCTCAAACAACTTGTAAACATAGATGTCACAGTCACTAGAAGCCCTGGTAACGTTGACCAAATGTTCAGTAAGTTGTTCTTCCTCAGATCTCGTACGCATCATATTTTCTGTTTTATTAGGAGTATATCACAAGCCTAATGCTTCATATCTTTTTTCAGCAAATCAACATAAGAAGATATAAGGATAATATTCTTTTTTTATTCTTAATTATATTTATCAATATTAATGGGCGACTATTAAAAACCCACACAGTATAATTCAAAGTACCAAATATTTGATGTAAATTTTGAAATCCACCTTTCCCAAAATATAAAACACTTGCTCAATGACACAAAGTAAAATGAAATGTAGAAAGTATTTAGAATGTTGTGGTTTCTAGAATATAATCTAACCCACTATTTTATTCTGATTTAATAAATTTGTGCTTCAGGGCTAGAGAAATAAAACCTTAAAAATCTGTAAGAAAGAAATTTTTAATGAATGGCCTTCAGATTTTATTTGTTAGAACTGTATCAAATCAGAACTGCAAGTTCCAGATCAATCCCCTCCGCCTAATACTCCGTTTGGTAAGGTTGTTCCAACAACAGCAGAAGCTTCAGTAAAAATTGCAGCTCTTCCCAGTCACTACAGCACAAACTGCAAGAAAAGTTTCAAACCTCAAAAAATGCTTCTAACTAGGCAGGGCCAGTTTTCAATTGAAATTAGTATTCTAAGTTTTCACTTAGTACAGTTGCCTCTGGCATAAAAATAGACCATAGATAATCTTTTACATTTTCTATATAATCTCTATAAACATCCCAAAGAAGAGAAAAATCAGGAACTCAATTGAATTCACAATCGTGATGCACATATCTTTGTTTCCAGGATGGTGTTTTTCTAACTACATTTTTAATTCTTATCTGAGAGCATCATCAGAATACTATAGAAATAGTCTATATTGACCACACTTTATTTTATTCCTAAAACATCGAGCGAGGAATTTATCAATATAAATATATTTAATTTGTCTAAATAAAAACTGCTTATATTAATTTTTTTATTTTAACCACATATTTCAGTTTAATTCGCTTCTAAGTACATATATCAAAGAAAATGCTGATTTTGCCTAATTATTAAAAGATAAGTTTTTCTTCATCAATATATGTACTGCTCTTTACCAAAATTTATAGTACATGGTAATTACTTAAATTAAGTATTTATGAAGTCCCTATTAAATATCTAATACTGAGTTAGGGCTGAGAACACACAACTCTATATAATATGCAATCTCTGCATAGTCTATTAAGGGACGTATATGTGTATACAACAATTAAATACCATTTGACAGCTATATTTGATAGATTGCTCTGTAATACAAACATGTTTACTATATAGGTCTTCACACATAAAACAAAGAGTTGACCAAGAGTTTTGATCCTGTGTAGAGTTGTCTTAAAATACTTAGCTTTTGAAGTTGAGTGAGGAGAATAAAGAAGTCTTGCATTTTAGTTAAATGCAAGCCAATTAGTCATTTTATTGTATATTTCCAAAATATTCAATCTAAAAACCTTATAGGGGACCAGCCCCGTGGCTGAGCGGTTAAGTTCATGCGCTCCACTTCAGCAGCCCAAGGTTTCACTGCTTTGGATCCTGGGCGTGGATCTAGAGCCGTGCATCAAGCCACGCTAAGGCGACATCCCACATAGCATAGCCAGAAGGACCCACAACTAGAATATACAACTACATCCTGGGGGGCTTTGGGGAGAAGAAGAAAAAGAAAGAAAAGAAAAGATTGGCAACAGATGTTAGCTCAGGGCCAATCTTTAAATAAATAAATAAATAGCTTATATATGTCAATGGTCTCAAAAGTACTAAAAGAAATTTCTTTTACTTACATTTCATCAAAACAGAAATTTGCATTCTGTTCTTATAAAATGTCCTTTTAATTTAAAATTGAATGCACCCCATCCCTTTACAATGAGCATACAAAAAAAAAGTTCTTAAATAATTTTTTGAAAGGTTTTTCCCACACTGATGCAGAAGGCCATCCCATCACACCATGTCACACTGGATGCAACTGTCTACAATAATAACAATAACAGCCATCAGCCACATGAGGCTAAGACTCCCCAGGCTGCAAATAAAAATTAGAACTTTCAAAAGGTATTTTTTTCTTTGAAAATTAACGGATTCCTTTTAAGCACTAAGATCAATAATGAGACTTAAACTTTCAGAGCTTCCTGGATCAACTAGATCTAAAGAGAGGTCAGAGTTCCCACTAGAGTGGGCAAATCCTAATCATATTGATGTGGATTAAAGCTGCCCCAGGTAGAGAAGCCCAAGGTGACCTGGCCTACATGCCAAACTATATGACCTGGTGGATTTTTGTGGTATGAATTAGGGCTGCCCCAGGGAGAGAAGCCCAGGGCATCCTCACCTACATGCTGATCTATATGACCAGATTCGTGTCTAAAGTTATATGACCGCACAATAACCAGACCCCATCTGCACTGAAATCATTTAATGACTTTTTACATCATCTTTTCTTTTTCCAGTAAAAATAAGTCACGTACCCATGTCTTATAAAATTAGCCCTAACCCTCAACTCAGGGCAGCAGCAGGAGCTCTGACCGCCCATGGGTCCTGTCCCCATGCAGCAGCAGCTCTGACTGCCCATGGGTCCTGTCCCCATGCTATTCCACACAATTCTCTAAATAAAAGAGCACTACTGCCAGATCTTGAGAGTCCAAGAAATCTTTCTTTCGACTCCTCGGCTCACCGACCCCGCATCAATATCACAGTGAATTCTATAAATTGATTACTTTCATGTGAAGTTTGAATGTAAAGTGGCATGGAATCGTAATTCTCACTTTGTTTTCCTGGTTGACAAAAGAGAAGGATGACTGCGGTCACACGTGACCCAGATAGAATTTCGCAGTAATTGTCAGCAATAGTGTTCATGGGACCAGAGACAGGAGCTTTCATACGTGGTTGGGGGAGAGGAGAGGATAGTATTTTCTAGAACAACCAGTGGCCCAGCTCAGCAGGTGTCACTCAAAACTCATTCTCCTTCTTCCTGCTCATGGATGCCCTTCCTTCACACATATACATGATTCTTCGTCTTCATCCTAGAGCTAAGAGTGACAATTTCTCTGGGATTTCTCAGAAAAAAAAAATCTCCCATTTGTTAAGTGTCACCTTTTTTGGAAGGCACTGTGCATTGGTGCTTCATATACAGTATTTCATTTAAACTGAACAACACTACTGTAGAGATGAGGAAATTGGGCCTCAGTGTGACAAACCAAGAATTTCAACGTAGGTCTGTCTAAGGCCAAAGCCTGTGTTCTGTCCATCCTGTGGCACTGGACGTGTAAGGATACTTGAGACCATTGTCAACCACTTATAAGAATAGTACACATGACCAAGGGTGCTTCCCTTTTACAATGGTGTAGTGGGATTGGTCATATTAGCTATTCTAGTTGCAGCTTGCCAGATTGCAAACATACCCAATCTCTCCCATTCTTGGCTTAGAAATAGAAACCTATGTGGCTAGCCCCATGGCGTAGTGCTTAAGTTCAGCACACAATACTTCAGTGACCCTGGTTCATGGGTTCGCATCCTGGGTGTGGACCTACACCACTCATCAGCCATGCTGTGGTGGCCACCCACATACAAAATAGAGGAATATTGGCACAGATGTTAGCTCAGGGCAAATCTTCCTCACAAAAAAAAAAGAAAAGAAATAGAAACCTGCAATGACCTTTCATTCTACAGAGCTACCAGAAGAATGTAGGACATGTCTGGATTTTAAACACTTTTATAAAAAAGACATGACACTTTGTCTAAGTCAGGGCTATCTAAATGCTTACCAGATAAATATATGAAGGGGTAATATATATTATCAACTGACAACATAATGGCTTTCCTGGAAATATGTTTTGCAATATCGCTGCATTTCTTTCCTTGTAACAATGCCTTTGCAAGCCAGAAGTGGTACAGCCTAAATAATTTTGAAATGTGGGTAATGGAGGAAAATATATAATGCATTTCAAGGAAATATATGGATGTGAATCTGTCAGGATATTAATCCAACAAGCTGTAATACTATGTGAGAATAACAAATACTCAGGTTTTTTTTGTACAAGGTTGAACTTGAAGTCTATGCATGAATAACCTCATATTATACTGGCTTCATAAACGTTACCTCTGAGCTCCTTTGGTCATCATACTTGGTTCCTTTAAGTAATGGAAAACATTTGCATTCATCCAGGACTCAAAGAACACTTTGTCAACTGCTTATTGTAAACAAAGCTCCCATGAAGAATGGCCCTTTCGGTGTCCATGGTCTCAGTCAGTTCATAGCACCTTGTGCGAGATAAAACACAGGGTGGAGAAAACCTCAGGTTAAGGCAGAGCTAAAACTCACTAAAGCTTCCAAGCTCATGAAACAGTTCTGTTTCATAAGCAAACTCTATAATTGATAGAAATAGTATTAAATAAAAATGATACATTTATACAGTTATGTTAACATATAATGTTTTATGTACAGTGTAGATAAAGCTACATGTTTTATGAAGTGATTTCAAATGTACCATCCCATTTGATTCTGTAACAATCTGTGTAGCAGGTATCATTATTACAGCACTGCTGCCGCCGCCTCCTCAGTGAGGGGAATACAGCTCACAGAGGTTACTTTCTCAAGTGGTTTGCAGAGATAGCAGCAGTGAGGCCAGTATTCACCTGACACAAAGTAGATGCAGCTTATTTGCTCCATGTGCATCCCACATTTGGCCAATTATTGCCCTTAGTCTCATAAGGACCCCAAATAAGAATATACTGGCCAGGGAATCACAGGTTATCTTCTTAATCCTTAATTTCTAAACAAGGATCCTCAGGGCTGCCTTCCAAATACAGCTGCTGAGAAGGTAAGCCCTGGTGTGACCTCCAGCTTGTGATGGATGTGTTTCGGTACTGTCAAGCACAGAGCTTCTCCCAGCCTCAGGCTCTACAGCATTACTGTCGAGTATGGTGCTCTGATTTATTCCTCTTTCCAGATTTTGTGAACTAACTACTAAAACTTCATTGTTGAAAACTAAAGCAACTAATAGTCTGCTTTCTGAGAAAAAAATGGATTAATCACAACAAACCAATATGGGAAAGAAGTATAATATAGTGATTTATATGACTGATATCAGGCCAGGTTTCCAAAGGTTCATTACAGAACCCCAATATGGTTTATTTCCTCAAACACAGCCCAGACAAAAAAATGTCTTGTGTCTCATTAATCAGGTGGCAATCTGGCCACTACCACTACAGGGAAGACTCCAAAGATATTTTTTTATAAAAGTCTGATTCTTATTGTTCCTTTCATAGTTCAGCTACTCAAAACACCCCTGTCAGCTACCACAGTGGAAAACAATGAGCAAGTTGTGAAATTTTCCTCCAGAATCAGGCACAGGAAAGAGTCCACAACTGAGTGGCTTGTAACTCTGGACAACATCAGAAACAACAGAGATCAGAACCCACAGGGACGGATGTAGCCAACAGCCTGGGGCCCTATCAGCTGCAGCATGTCTCAAGCAGGCAGCTAGCTAAGGAGAGGACTCGTGGTGGAGAAGAAGTGGTAGAGGGCAGACAGGATGATATGTCAAAAAAAGAGAAATAAACAGGTTTCAAGAGAGACCAAGGATGGGCCACTTTGAGTATACAGCGGGTTTCCACCTTTCATGCTGGGAAATATAAATTTTCCTGGCTTTTGGGGAGAATTTACCTCTTTGAGCCAAGGGCAAGTATGTCTGAGTGCATGGGGAAGAAAGGCCCCATTCTCAAGGTTCAGGCCATCTGGGCAAGTGCTGCTGTAATCACAGCAGAAGAGGAAGCATCCTGAGCCATGCAGATGGCAGTGGGCTAAGAAAAGAGGGGAAGGATTCAAGAGGCATTATGAAAGGAAGGAAAGTCAGTATGTTAGAGAAAGAGAGCATAGGAAAGAATGAGTCTATGAAGACACATACATGATCAAGTGCGGCTGTGTAGGGTCCGTGCAGCATTTCACACCAACAAGAAGCCTGCAGAATGGTCATTTTGTGAGTGTACCATGGAAATCCAGACACAAGCCAACATCCTGGGAGCTGCAAGTTGGTAAGTGCTAGCTAGCTTTATTCCAGTTACCTATGAGCAACAACAACAGCAAGACACCAACACAGAAGTCAGCCCTTCTTTGGACTAGCATCTCTCCTGTCTGCTGTCTGGGGCCTAACGTTCCAGACCAAATTTGAAATGCAAATCATACCATGCTTTTGAGTGGGCGCTGGAGGAAATGATTGCAAGGACTATAACAAACCATCTGCAAAAGCATCTGGGAACCTATAAAATCTCTATGAACCTTGCTACCATCATTACTGTCCTAGGCACATGGTGATAAAGTATTCTGACTTCTGGCGAAGAGGTCAGAAAAGGAAAACCAGCTTCCAACAACACAAAATGACTGTGGCTTTTGAGAACCAGAAATAAAGGATGAAACTTTTATTTTCCGTGCATGGTCAAAGGTTCAGTACTTCTCATTTTCAGCCAAGCCTTTGTATAAAAGTGATCGTTTGAGTCAGTTCCACAAATGGGTAGGACCCAAAACAATGGCCTCAAGTGAAAAATCACAGTCTCATTATCTGCATTGAAGGCAGCTCGTGTTCTCCATCCACCGGACGCCCAGTGCCCAGTGCTGCAGCCACACCCCATCCCGCTTCCCTGAGCAGGCTGCTTGAGAGCATAAAGAGCAAAGCATGAATCAGATGACGTCGTCAGAAAAAAAATAAAAATGAATTTTAAAAAAACTAATATATTTATCTACCTTTTTTTTTAAAGGGTAAGTGCTTTAGAATGCTTTCTTTTCAAATGTATCCAGGCCCCTGTACATGGATTCCTTGAGTTTCCAATAGAGACATATTAGTTCCTGGAACAATTTGTGGACGAGTTGTTTACCGGAATTCAACCTGAGACTCATATTTCCAGCTTCATGCTCCCCAAGTGACAGCTGAAAATATTATATATTTGCATAAGTGTGTGTGTGTTCATAAATGATGTATTGGGGAAGAATATTGAGATGCTAGAAAAGGCTGAGACTGCTCAGATTTTTTTTTTAAAGATTGGCACCTGGGCTAACAACTGTTGCCAATCATTTTTTTTTTTGCGGTTTTTTTTTTTTGCGGTTTTTTTTTTTTTTGCTTTATCTCCCCAACTCACCCCTGTACACAGTTATATATCTTAGTTGCAGGTCCTTCTAGTTGTGGGATGTGGGATGCCACCTCAACATGGCCTGACCAGCAGCGCCATGTCCGTGCCCAGCATCCGAACCCTGGGCCGCGGCAGCAGAGCGTGCGAACTTAACCACTCGGCCATGGAGCCGGCCCCTGCTGAGATATTTTTAAAATCCATGTCACAGGCACCAAAGATTTGCTGAAAGTCTTGGTTTCCTGTCCTCTGGCTAATGTTTTCTATCGGACATAAGTCAATAATAAGCCTGAGCTGTGGTGAAGAATTTGCAGATAGGGGTTTTCGGAGGAGGGGAGAATAAATTGGGCAGTTTAAGTTTACAGAGCAACATGAATCGTTCAAGATGACACAGAACAGAGACAGCATGCAGAAAGGAGGTGCTTGCTATTTATTAGTTGTGCTTGAGTTGGTGTTTTGGCTATCATTATAATTATACAAGTCATTAGCAACCTCAACAAGATAGAAAAGCAATATATCTTGGAACTTTTCTTTCAATAAAAATAAAATAATAACAGCTACGACATGTTCAGTGACTAGGATGCGCTACTCTGTGCCATGTATTCAGCATCTTAGTTAACAATTTATTCCTGTAATTACTCTGTAAGATAGGTACTAGTGTTCCCATTTTATTCATGATGAATTGAGGTACAAGAATAAGTAACATGTCAAGGATCTTACATGAGAGACACAGAATTCAAAACAGAATCTTTTTTTCTCAAAAACTATGGTTATTCCATTCTGCTTTATTGCCTAAAAATAAATATTTCAAGAATTAACATCAGATGAGCCGCAGGAAACACATGAATAGACCCAGTTTACTAGATTGATATTTGCTAAGTGATACTTTTTAATTAAAGTCACTGGTATTTTTTTTTAATTTTTGAAACTTTTAGTACTTTTGCAAGTGAACTTTCACTGTTCCCACCCCAAAGTCTAGGAGCATTAAATTAATGTATTTAAGCTGAGTCACTGTGTTAAAAGGTGTCATAATTCTAGCCTTTCATGCCTAAGGATCTCAGACACATTCCTGACAGCAGACTCTTCCATCCAATAACACGGCAACGCCAGGAACCCACAGGGAGGGGAGCGGTGGAAAACTGGCTAGGTGAATTCCAGACCTAAGAAAGGATTACCTTACCTGAAGTTCCTGTGAGGGGGCCTGTTGTATTTGCAAAGTTTAGATGACGTTTGTCAAAATGGATAACTGCTTTTCTGAGTTGCTCACTCAATTGCTGGATGAAAAGAGGTATCCCCCATTTATACGATCACTGCTAAAAACTCAACCTACTTACACATAAGAATGTGACGCTCTCTTCCGCAGTTCCTGACTGCACCTTTGAAAGCTAGCGAGGAAAGACAAGAGAGAAGGCTTCTATCACACATCCAAGGAGAGGGGTGTATGTGCAGGGAATTTTTGCTTATAAAACAAAAGCATGTTTATTTTAGAAAATTTATAAAATCCGGTAAAGTATAAAATAACTCATCAAAGGGCCTATTGTGGTTCATTTCTTTGCCATTTTCTGGGGACTTATGTTGGTCCATTTACTTAAGGTCATTCATTTTAATTTCTTTAAGTGGAGTTGACATACAATATTGTATTAGTTTCAGGTGTACGACATAATGATTTGACATTTATATACATTACACAATGATCATCACAACAAGTCTAGTTACCATGTGTCACCACACCAAGTTCACTACAACATTATTGCCTGTATTCCCTCTGGTGTACATTAGATCACCATGACTGATTCATTTTATAACTGGAAGTTTGTACCTCTCAGTTCTCTTCATCTATTTTGCCAATCCCCCAGCCCCCTCCCCTCTGGAGACTACCAGTTTGTTCTTTGTATCTATGGGTTTGTTTCTGTTTTGTTTGTTCGTTTGTTTCGTTTTTTAGATTCCACATAATGAGTGAAATTATACGGCATGTGACTTTCTCTGACTTATTTCACTTAACTTAAACTTCTAGGTCCGTCATGTTGTTGCAAGTGGCAAGATTTCATTCTTTTTTATGGCTGATTAATATCCCACTGTGTATATTTACCACATATTCTTCATCCGTTCATCTGTTGATAGGCACTTTGGTTGCTTCCATGTCTTGGCTACTGTAAACAATGCTGCAATGGGCATAAGGGTGCATATATCTTTTCAAATTAGTGTTTTTATTTTCTTTGGATAAATGCCCAGAAGTGGGATGACTGGATCATATGGTAGTTCTATTTTTAATTTTTTGAGGAAGCTCCATACTCTTTTCCATAGTGGCTGCACTAATTTACATTCCCACAAAGAATGCACAAGGGTTCCCTTTTCTCCACATCCTGACCAGCATTTATCTCTTGTATTTTTGATAATAGCCATTCTAACAGGTGTAAGATGATATCTCATTGTGGTTTTGATTTGAATTTTCCTGATGATCAGCATCATTAAGCATTTTTTCATGTACCTGTTGGCCATCTGTAGGTCTTCTTTGGAAAAAAGTCTTTTCAGATCCTCTGCCCGTGTTTTAATCAGATTGGAGAGGTTTTTACTGTTTTGTTGTATGAGTTCTTTATATATTTTGGATATTAACCCCTTATCAGTATATGATTTGCAAATATTTTCTCCTATTCCATAGATTACCTTTTCATTTTGTCAATGATTTCCTTTGCTGTGCAGAAGCTTTTTAATTTGATGTAGTCCCATTTGTTAATTTTTGCATCTGTTGTCTTTGCCTTTGGTGTCAAATCCAAAAAATCATTCCCAAGACCAATGTCAAGGAGCTTACCTCCTATGTTATCTTTTAGCAGTTTTATGGTTTCAGGTCTTACGTTTAAGTCTTTAATTTGTTTTGAGTTAATTTTTGTTTATGGGGTAAGATAATGGTTCAGTTTCTTTCTTTTGCACGTCCCCTTTCCAAACACCATTTATTGAGGAGACTGTTCTTTCATCATTGTATATTCTTGGCTTTTTTGTCATACGTTAATTGACTATATATGAGTGGGTTTTTTTCTGGGATTTCTATTCTGTTCCACTGATCTATGTGTCTGTTTTCATGCCAATATCATACTGTTTTGATTACTATAGTTTTGAAATATAGATTGAAATAGGGATTGTGGTGCCCCAGCTTTGTTCCTTCTCAAGATTGCTTTAGCCATTCTTGGTCTTTTGTAGTTTCATACAAATTTTAGGATTGTTTGTTCCATTTCTAGGAAAAAATGCCATTGGAATTTTGATAGAGATTGTACCGAAACAGTAGATTTCTTTACACAGTATGGACATTTCAAAAATATTAATTCTTCCAAACCATGAGAATGGAACATCTTTCCATTTATTTGTGTCTCCAATTTCTTTCATCAACGTCTTATAGTTTTCAATGTATGAGTCTTTCACCTCCTTGGTTAAATTTATTCCTCAGCATTTTATGATAGTTTGATTTATTCCTTTCCCAATCTTAATCTCCTTATTTGTTTTTTGTTGTTTTGTTTCTTGGGGTTTTGTTTTGTGGGGTTTTTTTTTTTTTGCCTTACTAAACTGGTTTGGACTATCAGTACAATATTGAATGGAAGGGGTGATGGCTGACATTGTGTTTGATTCCTGATCTTACAAAGAATGCTCTGAATCTTTTACCAGGAAATGGGATGCTTGCCCTAGCTTTTCTGTAGTTATCTTTTATTGAATTGAGGACATTCATTCTATTGCTAATGTCCTAAGACATTTTATCATTAATGCATATTGAATTTTGATTAATTCTTTTCCTTCCTCCTTTGAGATAATTGGATTCTTCTCTTCCTTTAATCTGCTAATGTGGTGAATTACATTATTTTTTTATTGAGTTCATAATAGTTGAATGAATTGAGTTCATTATGAAATTTAAGTTGTACATATTTCTTGTCTGTCACCACACATGTGCTCCCCTTCACCCCCTGTGCCCGCCTCCCTCCCTCCTTCCTTCCCCTGGTAACCACTGAAACTGTTTTCTTTGTCTATGTATAAATTTTATAGTCTTTATCTATGCATAATTCTCTCCAGGTCCATCCATGTTGTTGCAAATGGGATGATTTTGTCTTTTTTTTACAGCTGAGTAGTATTCCATTGTATATATATACCACATCTTCTTTATCCAATCTTTGGAAGATGGGCACTTGGATTGTTTACAAGTCTTGGCTATTGTGAATAGTGCTGCAATGAACATAGGGGTACATATGTTACTTTGGGTTGTTGATTTCAAGTTGTTTGGGTAGATACCCAATAGTGGGAGTTAAATTATTTTATAATGTCAAAGCAATTGTGCAATGTTGGAATAACCCCCAGATAGTCATAATGTGTTACCTTTTTATGCATTTTTGTAATCAACTTGCTAATATATTATTTTTAGAACTTTCGCATCATGTTCATAAATGATATTGGCCTGTAATTTTCCATCCTTGTGCAGTCCTAGATTGGGTTTGGCATCAAGGTAATTCTAGCCTCGTACAATGAGTTGAGCACATTCTTCTTTGTCTATACTCCACAATAGTTTTTGTAATATTGGAATTATTTGTTTCTGGTATGTAGGTAGAAATAATAGGTAAGAATTCTCTGGTCCT
Source organism: Equus quagga (assembly GCF_021613505.1). NCBI lineage: Eukaryota > Metazoa > Chordata > Mammalia > Perissodactyla > Equidae > Equus > Equus quagga. The sequence continues at coordinate 52,790,110 of NC_060277.1, forward strand.
GATATTTTCAATGATGGAAAATTTTTAATTGTTCTTTTAATTTCTTTTATAGATATATTACTATTAAGGCTTTCTGTTTTCCTTTGAGTCATTTTTGTTAACACATTTTTCTAGAATTTTGTCCTTTCATCAAAACTTTCAAATTTATTGGCATGAATTTACTATTATTCTATTCTATTCTATTTTTTTTACTATTATCCTATCTATTTTTAAAATCTCTGTAACTTCTATAATTGTGTTGGTTTTTATTCCTAATATTGCTTACTTATGCCTTCACGCTTTTTTCAAGATCAATTTTGACAGAGATTTGTCAATTTTATTAGTCTTTCCAAGTGAGACTTTTGGCTTTGTCAATCTACTCTATCAAATGTTTGTTTTCTATTACATTTATTTACTCTATTATCTTTATCATTTCCTTCCTTCTACATTATTTGTGTTTATTCTATTGTTCTATTCCATATTAAGTTAACAGCCTAGCTCATTAATTTGAGACTTCCTTCTTTTACAATATAAATATTTAAATATCACTTTACCTAGATCCCCAAAATTTTAATACTAATATTAATTAATATGGGTTTAATATTATTCAGTTCAAGATATTTTTTATTTTATATTGATGATTCTCTCTCTCTTTTTTTTTTTTTTTTTGGTGAGGAAGATTGTCCCTGAGCTAACTTCTTCCTCTATTTTATATATGGGACACCACCACAGCATAGCTTGACAAGCAGTGTGTAGTTCTGCACCTGGGATCTGAACCCACGAACCCCAGGCCAACAAAGTGCAGCACATGAACTTAACCACTATACCACCAGGCCATCCCCTATATTGATGATTCTTTAATTTGTAAGTTATTTAGGAATGTGTTTCTAAATTTGCAAAAATATGATATCTTTCAAATTATCTTTTGTACTCACTTATACATGTACTCATTAAGTTATGTCAATTACATTGCAGTCAGAGAATAAAGTGTATGTAAAATCCATCCACTGAAACTTGTTCTTTGGCCCACTGTGTGATATATTCATATATATTCCCTGTTTGCTCAGAAAAATACAGAACACTATCTTTTAAAATGAGCTGATGATAAGTTGGCAAGTTAGTAAAGAATAATCAGTGTCCAAAGCTAAAGGAAAGCAGGAAACTAGAAAGGCAAGTGGAGCATTGAAACCAGACTTGACTTTGAGGGCGCTTGCCAAACCCAACTGTTTTCAGTCTCACAGGGACGGAAGTGACAAAGGCACAGATGAGGGAGCACTCGCAGGAGTCCATAGGGCCTCCTCTACACAGAGCTGAACATCAAAAGTAGACACCTTCAGTATAAGGATGAAGTAAACCGTGCCACTGTGCGAGATTTTAAACACATACACCTTAATGACTGACAGAATCAGCACGCAAATATATCGGTGATGACATAGAGTATTTGAATAACATAACTGATAAGTTGAAACAAGAACTGCAGGATATATATATATATATTTTTTTTTTTTTTTTACTTTTTGAAAAGTGATAGTGTTGATCTAGGTACCCAACCCACAGTGCTGCTATACATATTCACATTCACTCCCCTACAAATACAGCGAACCTGCTAAACATGCCGTATGTGAAGAAAGCTAAGTAACCAACCACAACATTTTCTAGACAGGAAGAGTGGCAGGTGGAAGGGAGGGTGAGGAAGACAAGAATGAGAAAAGGAAAGTGAAAGTACCCAATGCACAGTAAAGCCTCACTTTCCTCAGGCACGGGCCTCCACATTCTGTCCAGGAATCAGACAGGCGGACGTGCTATTGATCACTGCTGCTTCGTCAACTCGCACTCACTCGAGGGGACTTGCTCACTGATTGGAATCGTGAACTGACTGCCTCTGTGCACACACACACACACACACACACACAAACGTATATTTGAATTTTAAAAGTTTAAAAAGCATGAGATACAACTCTAATGTGTTTTTTAAATTTTAATATTTATGTTATAAAATTCACTGTGTCAAAAAAATTTACTGAATTTGTTGTTTTCCCCACATTTTCTCCATTAGTCATACCTCCATTTTATGTAAAAAAGTAGCTTTGCTGCTCTGGTATGTGAGACTAGTCCTTTGGCTTTCAGTCACAACCAGCGATAGGATAGTGCCTGGAGGAACGTAAAAGCCCTTGGGAAGCTAACAGAAACCCTTTACAAGTGATGAAAATTTTTAGTGAAAGAGCATCTCTGTGTTTAAGTTCATCTCTGTTGTTTCCAGTTAAGCAGCTTGGACAGGTGGCAATAACATAATTCTTTAAAATATTACTAGTGATTTTAGCTTTGACTGATAGGAAGGAGAAAATACGAATGCAATTTCAGTCTGATTTATTTAGAACTAATTTAAAATTCATAATACAATAAAAGTAAAAACTCTTAGACTCTTAGAAAGCAAACACCTGGAATTCCAATAAACAGAATTACTTTCCAGTGCTTTCCTCAAAGGAGAAAGAGACAAAGGAATTCAAACCCAATTTTTTATGCAGTCTATAACTGCAGTCATTTACAATATAGATTCATTTTTAAAAAGAGCATTTTGAGGGACTAGAAGTCCCACCATTTTTAACATTGCATTATATCCAGCTTCCAAGGCAAAAGGTTTAGTGGAAGGACTGCAAGCTGTGTAGACGAGATGTGGAGCTAAGAGTAGACACTGTCACTGTCATTGTACTAGTATTTACAATGAGGCCATAATACTAGATTTCAAGTAGTAGAACCTATTGATACCAAACCTGAAGTGAGTTCGCCCACCCGTTGCACAGTAAGCCATTTCTGACACCAGGTGTGGTGGAAGAAAGTAGGAATTTTATTTTTGAACAGTGCTGAGCAAGGAGAGAGGGCAGCTAACGCTGAAATCCCAAACTCCCCGAAAAGCCAAAAGGAAGAGTTTTTATTTGGGGTTTTAGGTAGTGGAGGGGGAGCATATGGCCTTGCTGGTCGGAGCTTTCCCACCAGCCTGTCTTTGGCCTTGAGACTACTTGCAGAGAGGAGGAAGCCTGTGACCTTGCTGGTCAGCAGCTTTCCCACCAGCCTGTATCTCTTTGCGGGGAAGAGATAATCCAGGTGCTTGTCCTTGACGGTGTCTGTCTCCATGGAAGATAGTGGATTCTGGAGCCAGGAAGTCAGAGAGTAAGCAGGGAATGAGTGTTTTGGTTTTAACCCCATATATGCTGGGTTTAATGTGTGGTAACTGATATCAGGGTCGGTATCACTATGAGGAAACTGAGGCTTAGCATGCTTAAATAATAGGTACATGGCAGAGCTGGGGCTCTGACATTAATTTCTTTAGGTAAACGCTGGTATTTTCTTAGCTGCTTCACAACTCCCTCTCTAACATATATACAGGGAACAGTAAACCTGAATTATTCCTAATTCACTCTGACCTATCCAGGATTAGTACAATAATATTCAGAAAAAGTTTTTATGAGGATACAAAGAAACTGTAATGTTGGTCCACTTTTAGAATCCTAAAAGTCGAAAACCTAGATTTTCATTATTTCACACTTAAAACTCAGCTGAAGAATTCTGTACTCATTTCATCACCTGCTCTAGAGATCTTTCTTTGCTAATGCCTTCCCTGTATTCATTAATGCTTTGAATTCTATGAGCAAGAACAGAACAATGGCTTGAGAGGTCGGATGAGTCCTATCTCATCTTGAATTTATTAAAGTTATCTATTCTCTTGTCATTTTCTTGGAGGATGTCTGCATCAAATTTGGAAGATCTTAGAAAAGAAAGTAAGACAGAGGTAATATTAAAGAAACAACTGATTCACTGGAAGTGCCTAGAGATTCTTGTTCAGATTCCTGACTTCATCTCCTAAGATGGATGAGACTTGACAACCCCATCTAAGTGTTCTCTTGCATGTGATCAAGATGAGAAAGCAGAGAGGTAGGAAAGAAGTTTCTTAAAGCAGTGAAATCCTGTTTAAAATACTTATTTCAGAGGTGCTGATCACATTAGCATCTAGGTACCCATACTGATGTCAGAATTAAAAAGGAGATGAGCTCTTCTCTCCATGGGAATCATATCAGATTTAAGAGATCACTTTAAAAGAGCAGGAAACACCTATATTTTAGAAGATGATACCGAGACCTTTTCTGAGTAGATAAAAACACAGTATGAGGAAATATTGAAAGCTTTGATCTATATACTATGTGTAGTCATTTCATTCAGGTAAGAAAAATCTAAAGCACCTATAAAGTATCAGGTGGTAATCACAAAAACACTCACAGACATAATTTAATTCTCACCATAATCTTATATCATAGGTATTATAACAGGCATCTCAACAGATTTAAAAATATACGGCACAAAGAAGTTAAGTGACTTGATCGAGGTCATAGCTAACAAGTGGAAGAACCCACATTCTTCCAATTATAAGTCCATATTCTCTCTGTCTCTCTGTCTCTCTGTCTCTCTCTCATTCTCTCTCTCAATGAAACACAATGCTCGAGAGTCTTGATGGGTTTTCTTTTGACTTCCCTGTTTGTATCACTCAACCTTACCTTGCAAAATAAGAGGCACTATGCCACAGAGGGGAAAAGTTGAATTGTTTCAGGCAAACCTACGGTTTGCAAGCTGGCTTCAAAAATTGTGTCAAAACACTTACTTAATCTCTCTTAGCCATCATTTCCTCATCTAATTTTGAAAAGATAATAACACTTATTTTATAAGGCTATTGTGAGGATTAGGCCCACACAGTTATGGTTAAATTAACAGGCACAGTAGAAGAAGGAAAAGGTATTTTGCATGGTTTGAAGCTCTATTAAGACTTCAGAAAAATCAGTGGTGAAATTTTTATTTTTCTGACCACTACTAAAAGTACACTGCTCAGTTTCTTGAAACAGTATTGGTTGCAGATTAATACTGGCTTTTGTAAAGATTTGAGGTGCATGAGAACAGAAGTAGGAGAAGGGGGGATCTCAAAAAAGCAAGCCAATAATGGTGTTAAAGAAAACCACAGCCAGTCAGAACTTAAAATGGTGAAAGCAGATTTTGTTGAGGAACCATTGGGATAAGGACAAAGAGACCAAGTATGCAACTTGACTTGGTTCTGAATATAGCACAGACAAGTGGGGATTTGTAGACAAGGAGTCGGGTAGGAGGTCAGTGAATGGAAAATTACTAAGAGGAAACATCAAAGATCAGGGGAATTCTGGCTAAATCAACTTAACACGATTCTTACTGAAGGCAGGCAGGGGTGACCAGATACCAAGGGGGAAGGATGAGGAATTTGACCAGATATCAAAGGTAGAGATTCGTGCTAAACTGACTAAGGAAGATTTTTGCTAAAACTGGGTGATGCAAAGATAAGAATGAAGAACAAGGTCCAAAGGTCAAGGCCTAGTTCAGAAGAAGAGCCTGACTAAAGTTTTGTCAAGGAAGGCAGTGGCCTAGGATTTTCTTCATGAGCAGTTTTTAAATTATAAATTTGATTGTCTTAATAAATATAGGACTATGCAGCTTTTCTATTTCTTCTTATAATCAGTTTTCGTAACCTGTGTTTTTCTAGGTTATCCATTTCATCAAAATGTTCAAATACATTGGTATTAAGTTGTTCACAGTATCCTCTGATAATACCCTCTTATAATGTGCATAGGATCTGTAGCAATATGTTCTTTTGCATTCCTAATACTGGTTATTTGTGCCACCTTTATTTTTGCTGGTCAGTCTCACCCAGAGTTTATTAATTATAGTTGGTACTCTCTATTGTTTACGTTTTCGATTTCTGTAATTTCTGCTCCTAAATATGATTTACTTCTTTCTATTCTCTTTGGGTTTAATTTTATATTTTTTCCTAATTCCTTGGCATGGATGTCGTACTCATTGATTTTTTTACGACATTTTTTTTCATTTCTAATATGTGCATTGAAGGCTATAAATTTCCCTCTAAGTACAGCTTTACTGGTGTCCCACAATTTTTTACATATAGTATTTTCATTATTATTCAGTTCAAAGTAATTTCTAATTCCCATTGTGTTTTTTCTTTGATCCATGGGTTATTTATACATGTATCTCTTTCTTTAAAGCATAAGGTGATATTCGAGTTATCTTTCTGCTGTTGATTTCTAAGATAATTGCATTACAGTAAAATATTATACTCTGTATGCCTTCAGTCTTTTAAAATGTGTTGAAACTTCCTTTACAGCCAAACAGATGATCAGTTTTTGTAAATGTTCCACATGTACTTCAAAAGAATGTCTGTTCTACAGTTTGAGAGAAGCGTTGTTATAAATATGTCTATTAGGCCAAGGTTACTGAAGGTGTTGTTGAAGTCTTCTCTACCCCATCTCCATGCCCCAGCCTGTGAGACTGCTGAAGGCTCCACTCTCGCTCACCCAGCCAGACTTGGTAAATGTCCCCCTATCAAGGGGAAGTGGTTGAAAGGAGAAAACTTAAACATCAGGCTCACTGCCTAGAGTGCCTGTTTTCCTCCATCTTGGCCCCATAATTATTTACTCTCTTGTTAGCACCCTGATACTTTCCAGTAGGTTTTTTGTATGTCCAGAATTTTTAGCTAAACTCAGTGGGATATTTTATTTGAAATACTAGTCCGCCATAGTCAAGAACACTGCCTATTTTCTCTCTCTCCTCCTCTGGAATGTGAGATCTATAAGAACAATGACTGTACCACTATTGTATCTCCATTGCTTAGAAGAGTGAATAAAGTATGTGCACAATAAATATTTGTTGAATGAATGATTAACTTCATACTCCAACTCCAACATTATAAATGATTCTTCTTGGCTCACCAACTTTGCAAGCATTCATTTCCAGAAAGAAAACCTTTCAGAGGACCAACTTTTTGGCTGGCTACTGCAGATCTTTCAGCTCACATCTAGAATAATTGGATAGTTACTTTTTAAATCTTGTCTATAAAAGCCCCATGATTGTTTAATTCATTGACTATTATAAAATACTTTATCATCTTCTAATTTAAGGCTGGAAAGCACCAAATTATATGCTTAATTAAAGTAGCTTTAATCCTATGTAGGCTTAAAGTTAATGTTACCACATGAAATGTAGAATCATTATGGATGCTCCCTGTGAGGATAACATTAACTGTTGTGTTTGGAGTTGACAAGGCATTCATCTGATAAATTCTAGGAGTGTGAAGACATTTGAAATGTCTGTTTATTCCCAGTTATTTCCCCAGGGAGTTTAAAAATTTTTTCCAAGCAAGGTAACTTTTACTTTCATTTAAAATACAGTTCAGGTATTACTATATCAATTGATATATGAGAAGACAAACAGAGATAGCCTAAACTTATCCAAGGTCACAGAAGTTAGTCAATAATTTTCAAGTTCATGGTCTGTCTCTTGACGGGGCTCTAGGCCACTGTATAAATGATAGAGTTTTAAATTGTTAGAGGAGCATCTGAAAAACTAACAAAAATTAAATAAGATTTTACCTTTGAAAAACAAGTGAAATAAAGATTGGTAGGTAAGAAGGTATCAACCTCCTGGGAAATCTCCTAGAAATGAATCATTTCAAGAATTTTTCACACTTGTTCAAACTCTATTCTTCTGTTACTTTCTTTCTATCCATTTCTAGGAGTTAGAATAACAGGCTAAAGTATGAGGGGCAACCACTCTGCCCCCGTGGACAGCTCCAGAGCCAACTGACTTGCTGCCATGGAAGTAAGGCTCTTCCCTTCATCTCTGCCAGTGATTAGTGGCTTCAGGAATACCTAAAAATGGATGTCTATAGTTGGATATTCAAAGATAACAAGGAGAACATGTGAAATACATGCCCAGTGAATTACAAATTTCTTTTGCTTTAATTAGATTAGAAGAGGGTAACTGTCCAGTAAACCTAGAGGAAGAGCTGGAAGTGGTAAAGCAGCCAGCCAGGAAATGTACCCTTCAAGAAATCCAGATCTCCACAGCTAGACGCCACGCAGGCTGCTCAGCTCAGCTAACTTAAGAAGGTTGATATATTTTATTCACTGTGAACCTCCTGGACCTAACCTGACCCTGTCACATATAGTAGGAGTAACACAGTTGCAAGTGAAAGAAAGTCTGACTCCTTTAACTCAAATCATTAAAAGTATGTTGGTGCCAAAGTCGCAATCAATGGGCCTTGTTATTAGTATTATCACTATGAACTCAAGAGTTTTATACATTTGATATTTTTCAATCCATAACAATCATTAATCTTAATTTCAATTTAAAATGCTATTATATATTCTGTGATTATCAGTCCAACCTTGATCAAATAAACATTTTTATTGAAATGTAACTTCATACAAAAAAATGCACCAAAGTGTACAGTTTGGTTACTGTATTCAAAATAAACACAACCATGTAAGCACAACCAGATCAAGAAACAGAACATTACCAGCAACCCCAGAAGTCCCCCTCCAGTCACTATGCCCCCTTTTGTCTCAAATCCTTTCACTGCGGTAGTTTTGCCTATTTTTGGACTTTATGTGAATGGATTCATGCAATCTGTTCTCTTTTCAATCCGGCTTCATTCAGTCAGCATTTTGTTTGTGAGGTCTGTCCATGTTGTTAAATATAGCAGTAATCTTTTCATTTTCATTGCTGTATCATATTCAGTTGTCTGAATTTACAACAACTTATTTACCATTCTAATTACTGAATATTCTGGTTGTTTCCAGATTTTAGCTTTAATGAATCTTTATTAGCTTCTACAAGTAGTCTTTTAGGTATATTTTGGTATACAAATGTATCCAATTATATTGGTATGTAAATAGGAATGGAATTTCTGAGTCAAAGGATGTGTATATGTCATGCTTTAGGAGATACTGTTAAACAGTTTTCCAAAGTGGAAATTTACAATCTGCACTCCCACCAGCAGGGTTAGAGGGTCCTGGTTACTCCACATACTTGCCAACATGTGACACTTGGAACTTTGACAATATTTTCCATCTTCTTAATTTTAGCCATTCTGTTAGGTGTTTAGTGGGAATTTACTGAAGTTTTAATTTGCATTTCTCTGCTAACTAAAGAGGTTGGAAACATTTTATTTTCATATGTTTATTTTCCATTTAAATATCATCTTTGTTATATTTACTAGTCAAGTGAATTCATTGCAAGGAGGACCTCTGGGTTAGCATTCATCTGGATACAATATTCTGGGCCCATTCTGAGAGATCCATCTAATAATTCTTCCCAAAACTTCATTCCTCTTTTTCAGTTGTGCGTCTTTTAAGTTTCTGACCATCCAGCCAAATTAATTGCCACATCCTATAAGTTGGGATAGATCCCTGCCTCCAAGTATCTCTCCTTCCAGAAAATATAGACAAAGTTTGAATTTCTACCTACTACGACTATTTCTGTCCTCCACTGTCCCACAGATGACACTTGACGGGACTACAGTGCCTTGCCAGTTCGCCTTGGGCTGATTCTCCTCAGGCAACCTGACTATGCAGCCAAAGCTATGGGTTAATAGGAGCAGACACACTATGAGTGTGAGTCAACTATTCCCGTATCTCATTTGTGCCCTCAAGACCTGCTCAGACCTAAGCCCATATTTCTACTCCATGTAATAAGAGAAATTCGCTGGGCATGCTCCAACTTTATAGCTTGATATATCAATTAGTGGGCAGCTTTTGGTGCATGATCACCTAATGAGCTACGATAAGGCTTTTGGTCTCTCCCAGAGCCTAGTAGCAAAGCAAGAGCTCTTTCTCAAAAGGAAATGTGTGGTTTGCTGAAGAGGGCTTAATTTTTCTCTAAAGTTCTAGAGACTATTACTATTATCCTCTCATTGGAGTTTAACATAGCTACGCAAAATTCTGATTTTCCCAGACACTTCAGACATCATTGGGTCTTAAGCACCAACACACAAACCAAAGATTCACAAAAACAATCCAGCAAAAGAACTACTGCCACTGGTCTGTCAATAAACTCAACATCTTGTACCTCTGACAAAACTGACAGAACACACTATTCTGAAAACAACAGCCACTACTGTAACTAGGTAATAGGTTTGGTTAGTGTTCCTGCCTCTGTGACCATAACCAGAGTAGATTCTGCACAGGCCCTGCTGTTTCACATCACTAGCTTTGACCTAAAGCTCTGGGTCAGGTGCATTGATTAGCAGATCCTGGATCATATGCTCATGCTATAGCTGCAAGAGAGAATGAGAAAGCAAATATCTCACTTTTTTCCAGACATTTCTAAGCATAGGAAGAGGATTTAAATTCTGGGTAGTCAAAATGAATACAAAAGTCAACTTCATTAGGCATTCAGTAGATGTTTATTGATCTGAGTTAAACTGCCCCAACTCCTCAGCTTTACATCAAGATAAAATGTGAGGAAGTGTGAGCCAAGGTGTAACAGCTCGTCCCACAGCAGAGGGACACTTGGGAATCTGACCCTGAATTTACTCCTTGCAACACTGTTCTCCAGAAAATAGTGAGTTAAGATCATATATAATTTAACTGTGCGCCACTCTCTGACAAACAGATTGCATGTTGTTAAGAAAATAAATTATGATCTCTTTGAACATATGGTTGAATTTCCGCTTACAAAAATCTTGGGATTCTGTATCAGTTAGGACTATTTATGTTGTCAGAGATCAAAAATCAAACAGGTTTAATAAAGTTAGTTTGTAACTAGCAGTAGTTCTTAATTCAGGCAGAGATTTATCATCCAGCTCAAAAAAACATTGCCCAGGATCCAATTTATCTTTATTTCTCTGCGCTGACTTCTACAGTCTCAGTTTTATCTACAGGCAGTACATAGTGCCCAACAACCCCCTCCCACCAACACACACACGCACACACGTGTGCACACACACACATACACTTACTAGACCAGACTCTACATGTAGTGATAGTTAAATTGATATTGTAGTTGTAAACATGCATATTTCAGTAACTGTTGTAGAGGAAAGTGGAAGCTTCTCTTTTCCAAAAAACTTAGCAAATATCTCCAAACATCTTAATATCTTTGACTAGTTTATGTCTATCTCTGAACCAGATATTACGACTAGGAAAAAGGGATGGTCAGCTTAATTTAAGATAATCAGACAGAACCTTAAGTGAGGATTGGGGTAAACCCTTCCCCTAAAAAGCATGACTGAGAACAAAAAAGAGTGGTTCCCCCAAAGGAAACATCTTGGAAAGGCAGGGTACTCTTGTTAGAAAAGCAAGGAGACAGGAATGAAAAAGACACATAACAAAAGCCCATTATTGATTGTTTTGGAGTTTCTGCGTAATTGTAGCCACCCCCTTTTATTAGTAGTTAAGAACTATGCAGTCCATTAAAGACTATTACAGCCATGCACTGCATAACAATGATTCGGTCAACGATGGAGATGGACCGCATATACGATGGTGGTCCCATAAGATTAGTACCACATAGCCTAGGTGTGTAGTAGGCTATACCATCTAGGTTTGTGTAAGTGCACTCTACGATGTTCACACAGCAAGAAAATCACCTAACAATACATTTCTCAGAACACATCCCCGTCTTTAAGCGATGCATGACTGTACTGCTATGCCATTTTTAAAGGGTTAAGTGATTTTTCAGTGATGAAATCCATTCATATTTCCTAATTTACTGTCCTTCTCATATACTCATATTCTTAATATGATATGTCAGTCCAAATACTCAGACACTAATGTTTCTATTTGACTCTGCACTGATGATATTAAAAATTGCTGTTAGGTATACCAAGGGGTGTCATTATAGATTCACAAACTTTACCTGTTCCCCTGGGCAAAATGACCTTTGTCTGTTCTTTAGATCAGAATTCTTCAAGATGTTTCCAGTGCTAAGAATGGTCTCTGAAACTATTACAAAAATTGTATTTCTAATTCAAACATCCTAAGTTGAAAATCATGATCGCTTGGGTAACTTCTATTTCTAAAAATGTTTTGAACTTGTGGGTTTTCATGTGCCAGTAAGCCACACCAGCTCATGCGGTGTATCTGTTTCTTTCCTTCTCTAAGAGGCCTTGTGAATAATCAGAATCAGGACCTGACCTGTCACAGCAGCTTAAATTCATAACTTGTACAGCACAATTCATGAAAAATCAATAGGACAGCAGTCCACTTATCTGCAGTTTTGCTTTCCCCAGTTTCAGTTACACATAGTCAAATGCAATCCGAAAATATTGGACTACTGTGTGCTAAAATGTTAAAAAAATAAAACACAATTTTCAGTACTGGCTGATGCTGACTTATTGTAGCTAAGCTCAGCTGGCACCCAACAGAGTAACTGGAATAATGCATTTTTATCTACCAGTGACAACCTTTGTATATGAAGCAGGCTGGAGAGGAGGGGTAGGAGACAGATATGTCACTTGGTGCAGAAACAGGCAGCTTGACATTTGGCTTCCTCTGTACCTGGGCTCTGAAAGAAAACCAGGCAAGCTGCCAGCTTTCATTCCAATACCCCAGAGGCAAGCAACATACTGAGATTTCACATCTACTTCCAGGCAGAGAAAAATTTTTGCCTTTGTGGCCGCCCTCTCTGGAAGTGCACAGCTTGAAGCTGCTGGAGCTCTGCACTGCCAATCTTACTCAGCAAACAGGGGAGGAGAGAGTGCTAGGGAAGCACTTTCTGTTCGCTCTTCACATCCTGTCATTTGCGTTTACCTCAGGGATGGAGTATGTGGCATTTGCCAAAGCAGCAGAGACAACTGTCTGAGGAACTTTTATTCAGGTTGCTTTCTAATTTTGGATGGCTGTAATCTGTAGGAATAGCTCTGGTAAGTGTGGAGGAGAAGAAAACCAGAAGCGGCTCAGCCTTTGTAGCCATAGTATTTCTGATGATGCTGAACAATATTAAGAGAATTAACACTTTGAATTCAAACTACGTTTCTAATTGTATTGCCTCCAGAAGAAAATTTCTTTTATACAGTAGCAAAATAGACCAAGCATTTCATTTACAAGTCTTCCCTTTTGTATATAAAGTTGTTTCCAAATTGCAGACTGTTTTTTTTACATTATTATTCATCATTGAAACATGAGAGACAACATTGGTGTCACCCTTCAGCCTCCACAACACCACAATAAATTTTATTATTCTGTACTTTCTAGTCTTTCACCATGTGTGCACAGAATTCACGTATAATCACAGTGTAAATCATCATAACCTTAAATAATATTTTATGTTCTCCCTCATTTCACAGAACCTTATATAATAAACATTATTCCAACTTGTTGCCTGTACTTAATAGAAATCATTTTATTTTATATTACTCCATTGAATTGGGAATAATATTTCATTAAACAATTCTTCTATTGTAGGATATTTAAGTTACTCCAAATTATATTGCAAAGAGTGTGGCAATTAACCTCTTGGGTCAGGAAAATTTGGGGTAGGAAAAAACCCTTATTTTTCTAATTACAACATTAATGCATACTTACTGCATAAAACTTGGAAAACGAAGCAAAAGCTAATAAGAAAACGAAAAATTGTCGAGAGTCCAACTACAGAAGCAACCATTTCCACCTTGGTAATGTCATTCTAGCTTTTTTTGCTATGAATTTAAGGATTTTTTTTTTATTGCAGCAACGTTGGATTATAACATTATATAGCTTTCAGATGTACATCGTAATATATTTTGAATTCTGTGTAGATTACATCATGTTCACCACCCGAAAACTAATTATAGTCCATCCACTCACATGTGAGCCTAATCACCCCTTTTGCCCTCCCCCCTTCCCCTATGGTAACCACCAATCCAATCTCCATTGCTATGTGTTTGCTTGTCGTTTTTATCTTCTACTTATGAGTGAGATCATACGGTACGTGACTTTCTCCCTCTGACTAATTTCACTCAGCATAATACCCTCAAGGTCCATCCATGTTGTCACAAATGGCTGGACTTCATCATTTCCTATGGCTGAGTAGTAGTCCATCTTGTATAAATACCACATCTTCTTTATCCATTCGTCCCTTGATGGGCACCTAGGTTGCTTCCAAGTCTTGGCTATTGTGAATAATACTGCAATGAACATAGGGGTGCAAGTATCTTTATGCCTTTGTGTTTTCGAGTTCTTTGGATAAATACCCAGCAGTGGGATAGCTGGATCATATGGTAGATCTATCCTTAATTTTCTGAGGGTACTCCATACTGCTTTCCATAGTGCTTGCACCAGTTTGCACTCCCACCACCCGTGTACAAGGGTTCCCTTAACTCCACATCCTCTCCAACACTTGTTGTTTCCTGTCTTGTTACTTATAGCCATTCTGAACGAAGTGAGGTGATACCTCATTGTAGTTTTGATTTGCATTTCCCTGATAGCTAATGATGTTGAGCATCTTTTCATATGCCTGGTGGCCATCCGTATATCTTCTTTGGAGAAATCTCTGTTCAGATCCTTTGCCCGTTTTTTATTTGGGTTGTTGGTTTTTTTGTTGTTGAGCTGTATGAGTTCTTTGTATATTTTAGATATTAACCCCTTATCTGATATATGGTTTGCAAATATCTTCTCCCAATTGTCAGGTTGTCTTTTCATTTTGTTGATGGCTTCTTTTGCTGTGCAGAAGCTTTTTAGTTTGACGTAGTCCCATTTGTTCATTTTTTCTTTTGTTTCCCTTGCCCAGTCAGACATGGGACTTGAAAATATGCTGCTCAGACTGATGTCAAAGAGCATACTGCTTATGTTTTCTTCTAGAAGTTTCATGGTTTCAGATCTTACATTCAAGTTTTTAATCCATTTTGAGTTGATTTTTGTGCATGGTGTAAGGGAATGGTACACTTTCATTCTTTTGCATGTGGCTGTCCAGTTTTCCCAACACCATTTATTGAAGAGACTTCCCTTTCTCCATCGTATGCTCTTGGCTCCCATGTCAAATATTAGCTGTCCATAAATGTGTGGGTTTATTTCTGGGCTCTCAATTCTTTTCCATTGATCTGTGTGTCTGTTTTTGTGCCAGTACCATGCTGTTTTGGTCACTACAGCTTTGTAGTATATTTTGAAATCAGGGAGTGTGATATCTCGAGCTTTGTTCTTTTTTCTTGGGAATCCTTTGGCTATTCAGGGTCTTTTGTTGTTCCATATAAATTTTAAGATTCTTTATTCTATTTCTGTGAAAATTGTTGCTGAAACTTTCGTAAGGATTACGTTGAATCTATAGATTGCTTTAGGAAGTATGCACATTTTAACAATGTTAATTCTTGCAATCCCAGAGCACAGAATATCTTTCCATTTCTTTGTGTCTTCTTCAATTTCTTTCAACAATGTTTTATAGTTTTCGGTGGACAGATCTTTCACCTCTTTGGTTTAGTTTATTCCTAGATATTTGATTCTTTTTGTTGCGGTTGTAAATGGGATTGTATTCTTAATTTCTCTTTCTGCTACTTCGTTGTTAGTGTATAGAAACGCAACCGATTTTTGTATGTTGATTTTGTATCCTGTGACTTGACTGTATTCATTTATTATTTCTAAAAGTTTTTTAGTGGATTCTTTAGGGTTTTCTACATATAAAATCATATCATCTGAATATAGTAACAGTTTTGTTTCTTCTTTTTCAGTATGCATCCTTTTTATTTCTTTTTCTTGCCTGATTGCTCTGGCTAGGGCTTCCAATACTATGTTAAATAAGAGTGGTGACAGTGGGCATCCTTGTCTGGTTCCTGTTCTTAAAGCAATGGTTTTCAATTTTTCTCCATTGAGAATGATATTTGCTGTGGGTTTGTCATATATGGCCTTTATTATGTTGAGGTATTTTCCTTCTATACCCATTTTATTCAGAGTTTTTATCATAAATGGATGCTGTATCTTGTCAAATGCTTTCTCTGCGTCTATTGAGATGATCAGGTGATGTTTATTCTTCATTTTCTTAATGTGGTGTATCGCATTGATAGATTTGTGGATGTTGAACTATCCCTGCATCCCCGGAATGAAAACCACTTGATCATGATGTATGATCTTTGTAATGTATTATTGTATTCGATTTGCTAGTATTTTGCTGAGGATTTTTGTATAGATGTTCATCAGTGATATTGGCCTGTAATTTTCTTTTTTTGTGTGTTGCCCTTGTGTGGTTTTGGTATTGGGATAATGTTGGCTTTGTAGAATGAGTTAGGAAGCCTACCCTCCTCTTCAATTTTTTTGAAGAGTTTGAGAAGGATAGGTATTAAATCTTCTTTCAATGTTTGGTAGAATTCACCAGGGAAACCATCTGACCCTGGACTTTTATTTTTTGGGAGGTTTTTGATTGCTGTTTTGATCTCATTACTGGTGATTGGTCTATTCAAATTCTCTGCTTCTTCTTGGTCCAGTTTTGGAAGGTTTTATGTTTCTAAGAACTTATCCATTTCTTCTATATTATCCAATTTGTTGGCGTATGGCTTTTCATAGTACTCTCTTATTATCTTTTGTATTTCTGAGGTGTCCGTTGTGATTTCTCCTCTTTCATTTCTGATTTTATTTATTTGAGCCTTTTCTCTTTTTTTCTTGGTGAGTCTAACTAAAGGTTTGTCAATTTTGTTTATCTTTTCAAAGAACCACTTGGTTTCATTAATTTCTTCTATGTTTTATTAGTCTCTATTTCATTTATTTCTGCTCTGATTTTTAGTATTTCCTTCCTTCTGCTGATTTTGGGATTTATTTGTTCTTCTTTTTCCAGCACCCTTAGATGCACTGTTAGATTGGTTACTTGGGATTTTTCTTCTTTGTTGAGGTAGGCCTGAATTGTTATAAACTACCACTTTTGCTGTATCCTGTAGATTTTTGGCATGTCGTATTTTCATTTTCATTTGTCTCCAGGAACTTTTTGATTTCTCCTTTGATTTCTTCATTGACCCAATCATCGTTCAGTAGCATTTCGTTTAATCTCCACATTTTTCTGAGTTTTCTGGTTTTCTTCCTGGAGTTGATTTCTAGTTTCATACTTTTTTGGTCAGAAAAAATGCATGGTAGTATTTCAATCTTCTTAAATTTATTGAGACTTGTTTTGTGGCCTAATATGTGATCAATCTTGGAGAATGTTCCATATGCATTTGAAAAGAATGTATATTCTGTGGTTTTTGTATGGAATGTTCTATATATATCCACTAAGTCCATCTGGTCAAATGTTTCATTTAAGGCCAGTGTTTCCTTAATGATTCTCTGTTTGGATGATCTATTCGTTGGTGTAAGTGGAGTGTTAAAGTCCTCTACTATTATTGTGTTACTGCCTATTTTCTCCTTTTATGTCTGTTAATATTTGCTATATATATTTATGTGCTTTTATGTTGGATGCATAGATATTTACACGTGTTAAAACTTCTGGTTGGATTGTTCCCTTTATCATTATGTAGTGCCCTTCTTTGTCTCTTGTTACAGTGTTTGTTTTAAAGTCTATTTTGTCTGATATAAGTATTGCTACCCTCACTTACTTTCCTTTGACATTTGCATGGAATATCATTTTCCATCCTTTCACTTTCAGTTTGTGAGTGTTTTTAGGTCTGAAGTGTGTCTCTTGTATGCAGCATATATGGGTCTTGTTTTGTTAGCCAATTGGCCACACTATGTCTTTTTATTGGAGCATTTAGTCCATTGATATTTAAAGTAGCTATTGATAAATATGTATTTATTGACATTTTGTTACTTTTCTTTTCTGGGTGTTTTAGTAGTTCTTCTCAGTTCCTTTCTTTTTCTCTTGCTCTCTTCCCTTGTAGTTTCATGGCTTTCTTTAGTAATGTGTTTGATTTCTTTGTCTTACTTATTTGCTCACTTATTATAAGTTTCTGATTTGTGATTACCATGAGCAACCTATATAATATTCTATGTATATTACAGTCTATATCAAGTTGATAGACTCTTTAGCTTAACCTCTTTCTAAAAGCTCTATTTTTTCACTCCTTTTCCCCTCATTTTATGTTTTTGAAATCATATATAATCTCTTGTTTTGTGTGTGTCTATCCATTACCGTCTTATCATTGAAATAGGTAATTTTATTACTTTTGTCTTTTAACCTTCATCTTATCTTCACAGGTGATTTGTCTGCTACTTTTCCTATATTTTTACCTTTACCAGTGATTTTATTGCCTGGTTTTTTTGGGAGTTATATTTTTGATAATTTTTTATCCCTATTTTTGGCCATTGTTTTCCCACTTAAATAAGTCTCTTCAGCATTTCTTGTAGAACTGGCTTCTTGCTGATAAACTCCTTTAATTTTTGCTTGTCAGGGACGCTCTTTGTCTCTCCTTCCATTCTGAATGACAACCTTGATGGCTAGAATATTCTTGGTTGTAGGTTTTTTCTTTTAGCACTTTAAATACGTTGTGCCATTCTCTTCTCGCCTGTAGGGTTTCAACTGAGAAGTCCACTGATAGCCTTATTGGCTTTCCTTTGTATGTCACTTGTTGCCTTTCTCTTCCTGCTTTTAGGATTCTCTCTTTATCTAATTTTGGACATTTTAATTATAAAGTGTCTTGGGGTGGGCCTCTTTGGGTTTATCTTGTTTGGAGCTCTCTGTGCTTCCTGTACTTGAATGTCTGTTTCCTTCCTTAGATTAGGAGAACTTTTATCTATTGTTTCTTCAAATAAATTTTCTGCCCATTTGTCTGTCTCTTCTTCTGGGACACCTATAATACGAATGTTAGTGTGCTTGATATTGTCCCAGAGTTCCCTTAGACTATTCTCATTCTAATTCTTTTTTCTTTTTTCTGTTCAGCTTAGGTGATTTACTCTAGTCTTTCATCTACCTCACTGTTCTGTTCTTCTGTATCCTCTACTCTGTTATTGAGTCTTAGTGAATTTTTCATTTCCAGCCTGTAGTCTTCATTTCTGATTGGTTCTTTTTTATATTTTGCAGTTTGTTGTTGATGAGCTGACTGTGTTCATCCAGTCTTCTCCTAATATCTGTGAGCATCCTTATGAGATTTTGTTTGAACTCTTTGTTGGGTAGGTCACTTATTTCTGTTTCATTTAGTCCTTTTTCTGGGGTTTTGTCCTTTTCCCTTGCTTGGAATGTCTTCCTTTGTCTCCTCATTATGCCTCTTTCTCTGTACTTATTTCTCTGTATTAGGTGAGTTGGCTATGTCTCCTGATCTTGCAGAAGTGGCCTTATGTAAGAGATGTCTTTTGAGGCCCAGCAGTTTGCTTCCCTCTCTTCACCAGTCCAAAAGATCCAGGAGTGACCCCTTTGTGGGTTACTTGTGTCCTTCTGCTGTGGCAGGGTTGCTCTTAATGCAGATACCCAGGGAGTCTAGTCTTTCCTTTACTGGCCAGTTGTTTGTAAATCCAGTTTGGGGAGCCTCAGCACCATTGCCTACAAGGTCTAACAGCACACTCCTGTTGCAGTTTCCCTGTTAATTGAGTAGGTGCCTAGTGTAGCTAGTTGCTAGGCTCAGGGGCTGACAGTTGCTATAGGCCTCAGGCCTACAAGGCTGTTATCAGATCTCTTAAGAATGCAGCTGAGTGGGGCTGACCCTCAGCACAGGAACGCTCAATTGTTTCAGGCTTTGGAAGGTGGCGCCGATCCTTTTTATAGCTCTTTGTGAAGCACAGGTCTTCTGCCACTGATAAGCCTCACCCCCAACAGGACACACACACTGTCAACACAGTACTGGTCTGTGCACACTTCCCAACCCCCTGGAATGTACCCTGACACCCCACTGCAGAGGCCCCCCCCATCTCCACCAATGTCTCCAACAGTTCACCTGGTCTTCACACAGGCCCTGCCCCACAGAGGCAGACATACTCCCCTGCTTGTAGAAGATCAAGACACCCAGTCCATGCAGGTCAACAAGTAACCTGAGGGCTTGCTGTTGGGTGGGCTGGGTCCCTAGGGCAGGCTGCCTACCCTGTCTGAACTGGATTAAATCTGCTCTCTAGTGGGTGTGGCAGCCCCCTGGGCTAACAGGCCAGGGGAAGAACCTCAATAGTGACTGCCTGGGTCTGTGTCAGCATGCCTGGACCAGTTCAGAACGATGGCCCCTACCAATGTCTCAGTCTCCAGAGAGGTCCCTCCTCTTACCAACATGCCTCCAGAGCCCACCAGTTGAGTCTCTTTTCACCAAAGGACTGTCAGCCTTCTCTCTGGTGATTTTAGGTTGCTGAGATTGGTGAGTTTGTGTGTCGGCCCTTTAAGACCCAGATCTTTTCGGCTTTCATCCAACGGCTTTGCTGGGGGTATTCCAAACTGCAATTAATAGCCAGAAAATCCAGAGAGTAAGACCCTTGCCTCTGTTGTGCTGAGTCTGAAGGATGCTTATAGCAGTATTGGCCCTGCTCCAGACCTCACTCCTCCAGGGAGGGCTGCATACGTTAGGGTGGCTCCCACCTGGCCAGCTAAGAAACTTTGCTACTCCCCAAGGTGAGTTTTTTCTCTCCAGCAGGAATTTCTGCCTCTTCCACCTTAGTCAAGGCTGTCCCTTGTTGTGGGGTTTCTTTTTATCCAATTTTCAGTTTGCTATCCAGGGTAATTTTTCCAAAAATAATTGTAACCTGGTTGTGTTCATGGTAGGAGATGAGTTCAGAGTCTGCTTACCCTGCCATCTTGACAAGCTCTCAAGGATTTCTTAAAATGCAATAGTATTTTATATAGTACTTTCTATCCTTTCTCTTAGCAATAAATCATGTGCTTCTTTCTATGTAATTGAACGTTCACAAAGTCTTATAGGCTTGAGCCTTATAAACAGTCACACCTGAGTCTGAAGCCAATATCAATCGTTTAGTAGCTTTGTGGCTTTCAGGTGCTGCGTAACATCTCCCAGGCATTAGGTTGTTAAGAGGATGAAATTTTGAAGTGTATTTAAGTGCATTAAGTGGTACATAGTAAACATTCAATAAATACAATCATGACCATTAGTATTTACATGATTTTAATGACTCCATATAGTTTTATTGTATAGAGAACATAATTCATCCTCAATTATTAAATATTTAAGTTATTCCCACTTTTTCAGCATTATAAAGAAAAAAGCCGTAAATATTCTCACATGACTATCAGTGCCTGTATCCCTCTACTTCTTTAGCATGAATACATAATAATGTAACTGCTGTGTCAAAAGATATAACTGTTGAATTTTTAATGCATGTGGCAAAAAAAAATCCAGGAAATTTTCACCAATTTATACTCCCACACACAAATCACTGCCCTTCCAATTTTTTTGCAAAAACAACTGACTGATATAAAGAAAGATAAAAATTCATGAGCCAAGCTTTCACAAAAGCCTCTGCATAACAGAGGATGGACTGAGATGATTTGATAAGTGCAACCAATGATGTACTTCTTTCATTCAAATTTTTGTGTGCTATTACTGCTACTAAATTGAGTTTGAATGTAAACTGTGTTAGAGGAAGGTCTTCAAATCACAGCATCCACAGCATCAAACTAGGACTTTTCAAAAGTAATGAAGCACCTTCCAAACACATAACTTTAAAAATTCATTACTAACATTTTTGTAAGAACAAATGTTTGAGCACATAATAAATCAAGATTCAAGAAGGTAACAAATATTTCCAATAATATTGTAGTTAATATAGTGACAACACATCTCACATTTTAAGAGTAATATATTATAATTTAAGACATTATATTGCTTCTAAAATATTTACATATCACAGAATAGTAATTTGACACTTTTTCCTTAAATGCATAAAACCAACAGCCTAACAAATTCAAAAATGTCTCATTACACAAAAGCTGTATAACACCATTCAATAAAATAAAATAGTTGCATTAATTTCCTTACATTTCTGGATAACAGCTATTGTGTGTTTGTCATATCAAAAGCTTACACTGTAAAGGAAATGTTTTAGTATCACTCATCAAGAGATTCTTTCATAAAAATTTTAAAAAAGGAATTTTGAGAATAAGTAGTCTACTGAAATTATTCAAACTGCCCCAAATTAAAACACTTTATTGATTTTATAAATATTGGGTTGAAACTTCTCAAAAGGTTCCTGAATGATCAAAAGCCCTTCTGACCTCCAGACACTTATCAGAGCCCACGAACTGTCGAACAAGACTAGCTTTTGAATTTTTGATGAGAAAAATCCTTCTCCTAATGACTAATGACATAAAAAAGGTAGCACTTGTCCTAGCAAAGCATGCAATAATTTAAAATAAATCAGTAAGGGAAAATTCCATAGAGATTTTAAGCATTAGTGACTGGAAAGATGATAATTCTACAGTCTGGGCTAACAGGGTAATGACCTCACCCTGCATCCCTCTCTTCTCAGTGAAGGCTGCTTCCTTGAAGATGTGCTACCACGTGGTGCGAAGTGAATCAGAAGAGAAAGTGTGGTTGAATCAGCACCCCTTCGGGTGATAACCCCTTCGGAAAAGTAATTCTATTCATGCCTGTCCTATAATACTGGGCTAGTATCATCATCATCCCATAAAACAAATCAAAAATTGCTACATCGTAACCTTGTGAGATACTTACCAGGAGTAAGATTTCCTACTGTCTGCTGTAGTACTGTGACTTCACTTGTCACTAACTAAAGTACAGTTCATTGTCATCATAGTTTTCATTTTATTGTAGACCCAGATTCTCAGACTGTTTGCACATCTAGGACTCTACTTAGGATACAAAGTAAGTTAAACATCTCTGCTCACTGTTATCTGTATTATCTTGAATAAGTTTCTCAATCTCTCTGGACCTTTGTTTTCTCTTTTGTAAAATAGGAATGAGAATACATTTATTATAGTCCTGCTTTAGAGTTCTTTAAAGATCTAGAGCAAATTTATAGCACAGTATCTTGCACATAAGACATTGCTCAGTAAACCATAACATTAATTTTAGTGCTTTATAATTGATACTGATAATTAGATTATTAATAATACATCCTTAACATTTTTGTCCAACAGAGATTAGGTGCACCAAACAATTGGTAAGTGAATAAAATGTTGGCTTAACAAAAGTAGTGCCATTCTTAAATAACACTTTATGCAGTTCAGGTGAAAAAAAATCTATTTTAAGCTAACTCAGTTCTAGACATGCATGCACAGCAAGTAGTAAAAAAGTCTAAGAAACATGCTGTTTCTGAGTTGTCTAAGTGGAAACTCTGCAGCAGTCAATTTCACATCAACAGAAGATAACAGTCAAAGTCAGAGATGAGTTCAAGACCATCTGTGCTCAGCGGTCCTCCACCCCACTGCAGGCCATGCTATTTGAAAGCTGACCTTGATGGCAACAGCACAGTTCCACCAGAGCTTATAGTCTACTCTGCTCTTTTAATTAAACGTCTCTAAACTCAAGCCTTGTGTACTCAAGAAGATAAAATGTGAGGTTTAAAATATCAGAACCAAATAATATATGCAAAAGTTTATTGCAAATATTAACCAGCTGCCTGTTTAACATAGACCAAAAACGCAGGAGAACACTGAAGTTAAAAAGCCTATAACAATCAAAGCAACAATTTTGGATATTAAGGATATTCTTCCCTACTGGCTGCTCACAAAAGCTGCTCAGCATTCAAAAGAGCAAAATCGTCTAATTCAATTTTTAACTACTTTTTTTCTCTCTCCTCTGACCTATTCTACACACCATGTCCATAACAAGCTTACCAAAACATTAGCTAATATATCAATTAAAATTCATCAATGGTGTTCCATAGTTCACAGGGCAAAGTCTCCAATTCCTAGTCCGACCCCTTTCTCTCTCTGCAATTTCGTGTCCTGCCCACCTCTGCCTGCACTCAGTGTGTATTTAAACTTGACTGCTCTTTGTACATCAAATGGCTGTCATCTCCTTCTCCTTTGCCTTGTTTTTTATGCTGTTCCATCATTGTCTAAATATCCTACCTTTCCCTCAAGATTCATCCCAAGCCTCTTTCACATCAAAGATTACAAAATCAAAATTTAGAGCCTGGTTGTTAACATAAATGGGTAGATTCAGAAATAAAGGAGTGCTGCAGGAATAGAGGACCAGTATTGCCCTTTGATTTTTCAAAAGAAGTCAGAAATCTAGATTTTCATCTGAAAGCTCCTCATGCTTAAATGATTTAAAATATTTTAATGTGCAATGAGGCAATATTCTGACAAATTACCTGCGTGCTTTGCATTCTTGGTAAGTTCTGATGGGCTAACCTCGCTCTCTTCATGGTCCTGTCGTCACCCGTGTCCCCAAGCCTCACTCAGGTGTGCCTGTCACACCCACCCCCATCTTTCATACACTATAAGCTCCAACTGATGGAGAGAGGCAAAACCCAGACTGATTGAGATTAATCAACCATCCACTAATCAGAAGAATACAAGCTCTAGATATAAATTGCATTCAGTTACAGAAAAATTGTTTATTGCTCTGCTGAGTTTTGGGCCTGCCTATGAACCTGCCCCACGTCTGCGAGTCAGACCAGCACAGTGTGATCCGCCCCAGCGATCCTACTGCTCCATGATTCCTCTTTCCTCCAAAATACTGAGAATTTGTTGTCGTGAGTGATTACCTAAGGTAATTTCTATTGCTATCTCTTTGGGGGCTTCTTCCTCAACAAGACTGTTCTCAAGTTTCTTGAGGGGCCACATCTATGTTCCACCCTCCAGCACCAATGCTAGAACTCTCCACAGGAGGTCCTTCCTGTTTTGCTGAGGATTATAGTCAGAGAAAAGGACTGAGGGTATGGGACGGAAACAGGAAGCACAGATACATACACTGCTGTGAAGGCTGAACTAAATACTCATTTTGAACAGGGACCATAATTTCCATCACATTCCTAAAAGAATCTAAACTACTCAGTGCTGGTGAAGTTGTACTGTATGCCCCTGAGGCCATGGCCCAAGGCTTATGTGTTTGTCCCTCACTGCCTGCCAGGGTAGATAGAAAATACTTCCTGGGAAATGAAGTCCCTCCTACATGAGTGTAATGGAGCCGTCTTGCAGAACATCAGAAAGTTTAGCCCAAATCAAGGAAATTTGCAGTCCAGGAGCTTATTGGTAGATTCCATGAGAATAAAGTTCTATTAGAAAAGGTTTCATATTTGCAACTAATCACAAAAAAAATTACGCTAGAATATGAAAGTTGGAAGAAATGTTTGTCCTTACATAGGTTAACTTCTGTCCTGTTTTCTGTCAACACTTAATCGTAAAAGAATGAATCCAATCATAAGACTGACACCAAAAATTGCCCTCCCCCAAAATATGCTACATTTCCAGCTGTCTCCCTAGAGCTTAGAATTCCATTTTAAAGAAACAGCTATCATCTTTTCAGTGATAAAACACGGGGTGTTCTGTATGCTAGTGTGATGTCCTGTATCACTCCTTCCTTTATTTTTGTTTTTATCATCTAATAAGTAAGAAAGAATGGGCCACCAGGATTTGGGTCATGCTGAGAAGTCCCCCTGAGAAAGGGTGCTTTTATCCTCTGGCATTCGGAGTCATGGTATTGACACAGGGCCGCCCTGGTGTTCACCAGTCCAAGAGGCTTTGATAAAAGCTTCAATAAATCTGCTACTTCTATCTAAAGAAATAGGTAAGTTTTTGTAATCTTCAGAAAGAGGAACTATTGCCTGCGTGTGTCATTCAAATAGCCCGAGGCATCTAGAGTTTATAACTGCTGGAACCCAAAGACTCCTTTAAAGGAAAGCCCCAATGCTGCCATTTACACATTCTGTTTCAAGCCAGAAGTTCCCTGTGGTTTGCTGAAAAGTAACCCAGTGCTACCCAACGTAACTTAGAAACTGTGTCCTTCAAGGGTCAGTTACTGTCACGAACCAGCTACAGCTGAGTTGCCAGTATTTTCTGCATTCTCCTAATATTTTTATGCTCTGTTTTTAGCCTTTCCTATAAACAAGTAAATTTTGTAGAGCAAATCTGTATTTTTAATTCCGGGGCAGCCATAATTGCTACTTTAAAGCCTCTACACTCCTTGTTAAGACTGATGTGAAGGTTTAATCAAGTGTTTTACTTGTGTATTTCAACATGCTTTATCCTAAATATTAATCAGGAAAATTTGAAAATAGAAGATAAAGCAATCTCCAGACCATCCTGTATCATTACTTGAGTCTAACCTGGGCTATTTTTAACTTTCAATCATGAGGGTTCCCAGAGAAAAATATATGTAACACATTTATGAGGTGATGACAATGCATATGTTCCTGGTACTGTGCTAACTTCTCCCCAGGCCTTATTGAATTTATCCGGCACAGCAATCTGATGAGTTAGGCGCTATTATTACTCCAATTTTAAAGGAGGAGAGAACTGAGAGAGATGAATCACTCTGGCCAATGTCACATGGCTAGGAAGATGAAGTGGGGATCTTGACCCAGCTATTGGGGCTTGGAGTCCATACCTCCATCACTCCACAGTCCTGCCATGCAGTGTGCCTCCACTGAACAAGGACACCAAGGCTTCTGTGCAATGATTAAAGCAGGACAGCCTATTCCTGGACTCAGAAGCCCAAAAGTGCTAATTAAGGAAGGGGATTTGATTCTCTGATTAAGTTACATTGTCAAGATTGAGTTCCCATCCCCCAGAGCATATACTCCAAAGACCTAAATTCAAAAACGAGATGAAACTGTGTAAGCCAATGTGCCAGCTTTCATATATCTCGTTAAACCTTCAAAATGACATTTCAGGTGAATTTTATCTTCATTTTTATAGGAGAAAAAAAGATTTTGATAAGATATGCAACATACTCAAGGATGAACAATAATAGAGGGTAAAGCTGGAATTCAAATCCAGATCTCTCTGGCTCCAAAGATCATTCTACTAGATGAACCCAGCTTGCTCTTGGGGCAATTAGAAGCAATAGAAGTCATGATAATCAGATTGACTTTTCTTCCAGGAGGCACTCCTGGCTCCCAGTGCTATAACAGGCCAAATGGCAGAGGATGTTGGTGGATTCCAAATTCTGGTGATCAACTGAAAAGGGTCGATACTTAGTTATGGCCACAGAAAACCATTAGAAGCTAGCAATTAAAGTGAGGTAAAAAATGACAAGCTCTTTTCATGTCCCTAAGAAATTGCAAATTTTCTTATCTAACTTTGTACTCCAAATGGATAATATCATCACCAGCCTAAGACTAAGAGTTTCATGGATTAAGATTTTTCAACAAATGATATTAAAGTTGTTCAACATCTGAATTGTTAACTTTTTACTCTTCACCACTTTGCAGAAGTCAAAAACCTAGTGGCATCCATGATATTTCCTTACCAGTTGTCCCCAAATTCAAGTCTTAGCCCACATAAAACCCTGCATTTAGAAACTTCACATGAAAACAGAGAAAATACCTACTTAAATGAACCTCTATAACAGCTCCAAAAATTATTTTTTATTATGTACAAAGAAACGCTCAAAAAATTCCAAAAACTTTAACCAATACAAACTGTATTCTCTAATTACAATGCATTAACTCCAGAAATAAAAGAGGTGTGTGTGGGGGGGTGAGGGGGAACAGGCAAAAAAACTATTAGGAAACGTGAAAACTCTATCTTCTTAACTCTTCAGTTTAAGAAAAAATTACAACCAAAACTAAAAAATAACAATAATGAAAATGTCACATATTTGAGCCTATAGAACACAGCAAGATTTGTAATGCTAAGTATCACATAAGAGTGAAAATAAGTGAATTAAGCATTTCATCTTATGCACCTAGAAAAAAGAACCAAAAGTACCTTAAGGAAAGCAGAAGGAAAAGATTGGTAAAGAAAGTCAGAAATTTATGAATTATAAATCAGAAAATGAGTAGAACTAATAAATCCAATAGTTGAGTTCTTTAAAATAAAATAATAAACCAAAATAGATAAACATAATTAATTGAAAAAAGAGATAGGGACAGAGAAATCACAAAGACACAAAAGTAAAAAATATAATGGGGAAAAAGTACAGACAGGAAATTAGATAACTCTCTAGCTAGCGTAATGTATGCTATTCTAGCGGAGCTTGATAGTCATTCATGAAATATTAATATGTTCTATTCATTCAAATGTATAACGATAACTGCAATTTAAAAGCTCATTCTTTTTAGATCTAATTCCTAATGAATCTAACAGTTGAATTCATGGGAGACCAACATATAGCTGCTTATGAATAATTATACATTTCAGAAGGAATAAACAGTTCTCTCATAAATCTGTCCCTGAGAAAAAAATCAGAAGCTCATACAATTTTCATTAAGTATCTTATGTTCCACATTATGTCCAAACTAGATAACGTCAGGAACTGTGAAGAGTCTGAGTCTTTCCCAGCTTGTAAGCTAACAAATAAGCCTGCTACAGTTTCATTGATGATGGCAGAAGACATGAGATCCCAGGTCAGAGACAAAGAACTTTATTAGTCAGAGCACATCAGGCAGCATAAACTCCATGTTTGCATTGGTTGTTCTCAGCCTCTAACTCCCAAGGTGGCAACGTGGAATCTAAGTGGTTGCTGCTTACGGTGGATTTGTATCAAAACTGAGAAACTCTGAGCTTAGACAAACCCACCTAGCCTTTGCCGCGGAAGAGACAAATCCGCCTTTGCCCCACAGGGAGATATGATCTCTGTCTTCCAAGGCTGTTCAGTATACAAACATCTCAGAAAACTTAGCCCATAACAAAACTTGCCAATGCTTCTGCTCACCAGAAGTGTAGAAACATGAGAGATCCGTGGAGAATCATCTCCTAACAGACAGCACATGTGATACATAAAATGTTAGTTTAACGAGACTAAGTAACTCAGAAATGCATGTAATTCTTATAACCAGGAAATACCCTACACCTAGAATGTAACATTCATAAGTTATCAGGTATGATTTTCACATGTGTAGCAGTTCACCCTTTCTGAGTAAAAGTTCAGCACAAAACTTAGTGGCTAAACACAGTGGTTTATCATTTCTCCTAAGTCCCTAGGTTGGCTAGATGACTCTTCTGCAGGTTTTACCTGGTTCACTCCCAGGGCTGCGTTTAGCTGGAGGTCTGCTTCTGCTGGAAAGTCCAAGATGGCCTCACTCTGTGTCTAACAGTTAGGTAGGATATCTGCTGGCTGTTGTGAGGATATCTCATTTTTTCTTCACACAGCGCTTATCTTCTAAGAAGAAAGCAAGCTTCCTTCTATAAAAGTCTGCCGGCAACATTCTGAGAGAGAGCAAGACCTCACA
This sequence comes from Equus quagga, assembly GCF_021613505.1. Classification (NCBI taxonomy): domain Eukaryota; kingdom Metazoa; phylum Chordata; class Mammalia; order Perissodactyla; family Equidae; genus Equus; species Equus quagga. The sequence goes on from NC_060277.1 coordinate 52,819,074, forward strand.
CAATGTCACATCAGCCACATCTCATTAGTCAAACCAAGTCACAAAGTCAGCTCAGATTCAAAGGATGAGAAAATAGTTTTGTCCTCACGATAAAGGAGTTGCAATGGATTTGTGACCATATATTTAATCTACCACAACATAACTCCTAGATGCTTAGGATTTATTGACTGACATAATCATACAAAAACCATGCCTGGATGAACACTGAGGAAATGTAATACAATCAGTCTCTGATGAACCAAGAACTTTCACAATAAAAACTCCAAGAAGAAAACATTAACACCACAGAATATTAACCATAAAGAAAAGTTACCATAGTAAAGAGTTTAGTCTACTCTGGTTGAACAAAATTAAACCATTTCCTTGACTGAAGAAGTTCTCAATCTTAATTAAGCAGGGAATCCTTATTTTTGCTGAAATCTGTTACTTGCACAGTGTTCCATATAATCCTCTTTGAGAAAAGCTGATATAATAAAAAATGTGAATTTTAGAGTCCACCAGACCTGGTTTTAAATTGAAGCATTGCCATCAGCAAGCTTTTGACTTGGAATAAGTTGCTTTATTTCTCTGAAATTTAGGTTCCTGAAGCAAAAATTCAAGGTTCATTGTGAGGACTGAACATAATAATGGAGGTAGAACAATCTGTGCAGCAGATAGTGGATAATACTGAAAAAATACTACCTCCTTTTCCTTACCTTAAAATTGGCTTGTTTATGCATTTATATCCCTGTCCCTGCCAACTCTAGATACAGAAGTTATCATTCTACTTAGTGGTAAGAAATGGATATTTGGGTAACCAATCTAAGGGCACCATTAAATTAGCATCTGCCTTTGTATATTATACATAAGAATTCCCATCTCTCCTAAATAATGTGTCTGTCATTCTGCTACAGACATATATGGAGTGTTCCCCAAAGTTGATAGAAAAAATAATAAAACTAGAGAGGTGGCCCTGATGGCCTGGTGGTTAAAGTTCGGCATGCTCCACTTTGGTGGCCCAGGTTCAGTTCCCAGGCACAGAACCACACCAGTCATCTGTCAGTAGCCACACTGTGGTGGTGGCTCATGTAGAAGCACCGGAAGGACTTACAACTAGAATATACAACTGTGTACTGGGGCTTTAGGGAGGAAAAAACAAAAGAGAGGAAGATTGGCAACAGATGTTAGTTCAGAGCAAATCTTTCCCAGCAAAAATAACAATAATAACACTACTTTTAAAAGGTGACCCATAACTCATAATGCTAGCTGTAACCTTTTTTAACTTAATATTACCTATTGTAGTATGGTGTATAAGAAAAAAGAACTTGAAGTCATCAGAGAAGAGAAAGATCTAAGGAGATTGGAGACAAATCTCTGAGGACAAAAGACAAGGAGAAAGGTGGAGACATCTGGAAAGCGACAGAAAACAAGAAAAAAATAAAGTGATTTTTAGGGAAAGTAGTTCTCTTACCCAGCATTCTGGCCAAGCAGACAGCTTGATACAATTGAGAGCCAAGAAGTGGTCACTAAGGACCCTTGAGGAGTCCTGGAAGTGGTGATTCCAATGATTCACAGTGCAAGCCTAGAAAAGACTGGTGGAGAGAGCAGCAAGGGACTGTGGCTCCCCCTGGACAGGAGGGAAAGGGCTTTCTGTCAAACATCAAGATTTGACGACTGCTGTTTGAAAGGACTAGTCAAAATGTTATGTTTCTCCCCTGTCCTGATAAAGCTGTCCCCAGGACACCCTCTGAAAGAATTGAAGTCGGTACATTGGTGTCTGCACAGCTGGGAAACAGCAAGGCCTGAAATACAAAGCAGCTCATCAAAGCCCAGTGTAAGCATGGGCTTTCAGAGGTTGAAGGTACCCAAGGATCTCAGGGCCTATTCTTGTTATTGAAAGTTTGATATGCAAGTTATATGGTATTTGTTAACTCTCTCAAAAAACATTCATGGTAAGAAAAGCTCCCAATTTCATGTTACAAATCTTCCAATGCATTTTAGAAAAAGCCTGATCTGAAATATTCCACACAAAGAAATTACCTGGGGAATTTACTTTTTAAAATGCACTCATTTAAGAATTAAGTGAAGTATTTAGGTATAAAACAAAAAATAGATCATAAAATATCACAGTTAAACTTTGGTGAATCTTTATTCTTTAAATCCTTTCTTCAATTCCTTTATACCCATTGGAATAAACAGTTATAGTTGTGTCACTCTCACTTAGATATATTCTGGAAATAAGTCTAAAAAATTTCTCCAATCTTCATTTTCTTCATTTTTGAAATACTTGTAGTAACACATTAGAGAACAAATCAAATGAGAAAGTTAGCTGAACAGCACATTCTATACTTTTAAGAACACACCATGTAATTTTCATTAAATACTTATTATCATAGTGTGAAAATTAATAGAAAGAAACCTCATTTAAAATGGAGTCAGGGGAAGATCCAAGATGGCGCCGTGAGTAGTCCTCTTTGTCTCTCCCCCTTCAAGTCTACAATTATTTGGACACTCATCGCTTAACAAAGGATATCCAGATAGCATCTCAGGATGTCTGAGAGACCCACACGACTATACATCGGAAGGCGGACAGACTTCCCTCCGGGAGGAGGTGGAGATAGGTGAAAACTCTCTGACCCCGACCGAACAGCCTAGTATCTGCAAGCAGCTTTCTTCCAATGGACGCCCCCAGAAGATCAACACACACCTAGGGCAGGAGCGAGCACACACGAGAGGAGCGATGGCGGAAACAGGTGACCAGAACCCTACCTAAACCCCCCGCAATTACTCCTAAATGCAGAGGGAAACTCTAGAGTTACACACCTGAGCCCGCAGGGAGAGTCTCGCCCCGCCATTGGCGGGGAGATCCCGCCTGGTGTCCATGGCGCCCGGAGGGTCCCAGAGAGAATCAGAGAGGGCGTGGCGGCCCCCTGGCTGCCACTGCCTGCGCGGCCGGGCAAGGGATTGCTGGAGATCTTGGAGAGGACTGGGGCTGGGTGGAGCTCCAGAGGCCGGCTCCGCGGCCTGGGGGGGAAGCTCCAGAGTTCCGCCCGGGCAGCAGACACAACTCTCTGTCTGCCATTAGCGGAGGAGCTACGCCCAGCATCCACAACACCGGGAGGGTCCCGGAGAGGAGAATATCAGGCAGGGCAGCAGCTGACCAGCTACCACTGAAATCAGGATCTCCAGCTATCCCCCAGTCAGGGCAAAGGGCTCCCTGAGTTCCTGGGGAACAGGACTGGGGCTGGGTGGAGTTCCAGCAACCGGCTCCGTAGCCTAGGGGAAAACCCTACAGGCTCACAGCAGCCTCAGCGAAAGCCTCTGCACAGCACTAGTAGAAAGCACCCATCCGGCAGCCACAAGGCTGGAAAACCCCGGGACAAAAGTAGCATAGCTAGGTGAGCTAACCACAGACTGTAGAAGATGCCAATAGCTCTGCTGCGACCTATAGTGGACAAGTGAGATTTTGTGGGTGCCGACAGTGACAGAGCGGCAAATATAAGTGATCCTACCCCTGGCCACTGGAAAAGCCCATAACACCGTTGCAGACCCCAAGGAGGGAGCACATCTAGGTGAGCTACAACAGTAGGCACCAGCAGCCTGAAGCCCCCCCCGTGACGGCCCCCAGAGCAGAAGAGGGAATCCAAAGGACCACTGTGACTATGAGGAGGGGCCCAGGCCCAGTTAGCAACTGCGGATAGGGTTCCTGGTTGGTGCAGTATAAACAGCTGCTCCCCCACCACACCAGCAGAAGCAAGTGGAAGGAGCAACTAATCTCTATCTCTATGCAGAGGCACAAATCTACAACATCAAGCAATATGAAAAAATACATTAAATCTCCAGAACAGAAGGAAAATAACAAATACACAGACAACAATCCCAAAGAAAATGAAATATATAACCTAAATGACGATGACTTCAAAACAGCCATCATTAAAATACTCAATGAGTTAAGAGAGAATTCAGATAGACAACTCAACGAGTTCAGGAGCTATGTCACAAAAGAGTTTGATACGATAAAGAAGAACCAAACAGAAATACTGGAAATGAAGAACACAATAGAGGAGATTAAGAAAAATCTAGATGCTCTGAACAGTAGGGCCGATAATATGGAGGAAAGAATTAGCAATTTGGAAGATGGGAATATAGAAATGCTGCAGGCAGAGGAGGAGAGAGAAGTAAGACTAAAAAGAAATGAAGAAACTCTCCGAGAATTATCAGACACAATTAGGAGATGCAACATAAGGATTATAGGTATACCAGAGGGAGAAGAGAAGGAGAAAGGGGCAGAAAGCCTATTCAAAGAAATGATGGCTGAGAACTTCCCAAATCCGGTGAGAGAGATGGATCTTCAGGGGACAGAAGCCAATAGATCTCCAAACTTTATCAATGCAAGAAGATAAAATGGAGTCAGGAGACCTGAAGGGGGAGTTCCCATGCAGTATGACTTGAGGTCAATCACAGGAAGATTGTCAGTTCCAGACTCCAATGGAAAGAAGTCATCAACAGAAAATAATCATCAATTACAGGAAGGAATGTACACTGCATCCTAAACAGAAATCAACTACCCCAGCAACTCAGCCAAGGAGGAACCATCACCACCCTGAACTCTTGCTTTTCTCCAATGGACTTTCATTCAAAACAACCTGTCCCAATTTTTCCCTACAAAGTAACTTCCTCTCCTTTGATTGTTGCACTTGCCCTCCCCTTTTGACATAGTTTATGGGCCCCAAATTTCAATTCTTTGTTTTTTCCAAATAAACTCATTTTGCTTGTAAAATAACTGGCCATTTTATTCTTAAAGTAGACATAAATGGTGTCCAAAGTGGAATCCACAGGCACAAACCCCCAAGAAATGATGGCCTCCAGAATCAAGAGAGGTACCCACACCGAGCCCCTTGCACTCACTGCTTTCCATGAGTCACTGCCTACTTTCAATTTGGTGAGTCTTCTCTCAGACCTGAACTCTACTTTTCTTGTGTTTCCAGCTCTCTGACTTTATTCAACAAGGAGAGAGGGTTTATTTCCTCTTAGAGAAGGGTTACAGTCCCTTGAAAGAAGGGTTAGAATCTCTTCAGGAAGAAGTTTGGTCCTAGGCTCCATCCTCACAGAGAAAGCCTTTGTCCTTTTGGGGGAAAGGTTAGAGTCCCTCCCGGTGAGGACTTGGCTATCTTCTGAGGTGCATGGTGGCAAGTTTCCTTGGGGGATCAAGCTATCAGGGATTTTCTTTTGGTTTTGCATCCCTCCCAGAATCAGTTTGGGTTTTCAGAGATGGGAAATGGGATCCCAGTCATCTAAATGTTCTCAGGGCAGCCCTCCTTCAGGGACACCAGCTAGGTTTGTTTAAAAACTCTGGGCCCCGTACATGCACTTTTTTAACAGAGTGGGCCAAACTGACCAAGAGTAGTCCAGAATTACAATGGCCACTATGGGAAACTTTTGATCTCCCCAAACTCACTTTCCTTAAAACAAATTGGAAGACTGTGGCTCTAAAATTAAGAAAAAACAAATAGTATGCCAGTTTCATTAGTACCTAGAGGCTTCTGAACAAGCACCCAGGTCTAAAATTGCCTCACTGTAAGATACTTTGTCTAAATTACTCAAAACAACTAAAAAACAGATAGAGAAAAAAATGGCTTCTGAAGCCTTGTGTTCTCCTCCCTTTCTTCGTTGTCTCAGTCACCATCTCGTTTGTCTTCCCAGACTCTTCTGTGTCAGGTTCCACACCAGCAGTCATCTTCATCTTGTGTACAGGCTTTGTCCCGAGTGCATCTTCCTCTCTCACCCTCTGTGAAAACTTCTCCCTTTAATAAGGACCTCTGAGGATTCAAATGCTAAAACCCTAATTACTACGTCTAAGTTAACTGGAGCAAATAAAAAACTAAAAGCAAAAGTTTAAATAGCAATTACCCTAGACTTTTGATAAAAGACAAAACAACTCCCAAACAATTCTGAAAGGATCCTTACAGCATGCAGATAAAAATCTTTAGTAAAAGACTTTGGCCATATGAACAAGTAACCTTAACTTAGTCCATATGCCAAAAATACAATTTGGATGTAAATCTTCTTTTGAGTTTTATATTATTGTACCTGAGACATAACTAAAGTTTTAAAATGAAAGTTGAGATTTCTGCTTATGTCTGTCTATGTATGTATGTTCATACAGATGTGACATTTTTCTACCTCCAGATGTATTGCTAAGATTGATTTGTAAAAGAGCTCTGTTTAATTGGCTTGCAATTAGCACTTATAAATTAAGTATAAGTTTCATTGAAATAGACATGTCTTTAGAATTATCAGTGCTGAATATAATGCAGACATACAGCTTTCATTCCACCTGAGTTGATTAAGCTCATGTTATCTCTGTCATAAAAGTTGTCAGCAAGAAAGTAATTTAAAATGATGGTTGGCTATCTAATGTCAAATCCAAGCATGACTGTTAAAAGCAAGCAATCTAAATAAATGTAAATAAGATCAAAGTTTATACTAAGTTAAACTAAATAATGGATGATCGTTGAATATCTATCATTTCCAAATAAGATGAACATTAATTACTGAACATGGGTTTATCAACTTTTGGCTTCCTATGGCAGAGAAGCCAAAGATATTTGAGTCTATTAGTGAACATGTTTTATGTCATACAGAAATTTTCCATGAAAAAAGGCACCTGTTTCTAGAAATTTATAAAAGGTATTTATAATTTTGCCAAGTCATAAAATGCTAATATTCACAATACGTCATAAAATGCTAAGTTCACAATTGCTAATTTCTTAGTTTTTCACTAGGAATTAAGGACTCTAATGGTTCATAATTCTAATCAATATATGTAATAACAAGGGAAACATCTTCACAGGCAAGGAAAGTAGAATGTGTGTTTGGATGAATGAAGATGTGGGGAATGGAAATGCATTTTGCTGAGGGAAAAGAAAGCAATTTTGTCCTAAAGCAAGGCTGGTTATTTTGGAATGAGAAAGAGGAAAACATAGAACAAAATCTAAGTGTATAAAGAAAATGTAGAACTTTGTAAAAAAATCTTGAGAAAGGAATTTTAATTCATAGTCAAGCTGGCTAAGATTAAAATGAATTTATTAAAATGAGTTTTAATACCAAAATAAGCTGACACAAAATTAAGATTTGGCTTTCTTTTCTGTTGACAGGACAAGTTTTCTTGGGTTATTTGTCTGCTTTTGATAACAGATTGTGAGAGCTTGTTACCTTTAAGTAACGTGCCTAGAAAACAGAGATTTTGTGTTTTATATAAATAATTTCCTGTGTTTTTCCTATCAGGTCTTTAATTACTTAAGAGAACAGAATCTTCTTATTATTATAGAAGTTAAGTTTTGCTTACAATCATGTAATCTTTTGTATTTGCCTTTGAAACCTTTTATTTTAGTCAAATAGATATTTAGGTATTATTTCATAATAATCTGTGATCCTATTTGGTCAAGTGTCCAAATGTTTTGATTTTTTTTTTTAAAGCTTGGCACCTGAGCTAACACCTGTTGCCTATCTTTTTTTTTTATGTTTTATCTCCCCCAATCCACCCTAGTACATAGTTGTATATCTTAGTTGCAGGTCCTTCTAGTTGTGGCACGTGGGACGCCGCCTCAGCATGGCCTGACGAGCGTGCCATGTCCGGACCCAGGATCCGAACCAGTGAAACCCTGGGCCACCACAGCAGAGCACGCGAACTTAACCACTTGGCCACGGGGCCGTCCCCTCTTTTGATATTTTTGACAGGCTCCCCAAAATATTCAAATTCTAAATGAAGTCTTTTTTGACCTAGATGTAATTTTGGGGTTTTCCAGCAAGCACCTGGGCCATCTCAAAAGTTCCCTCCCCTTATAAAATAAGAGAAATTACACTAATTAGGCTTATTTGGGATGTCAAATTACATGAGAAGCACAGTCAAATAGGCAATAATAAACCATTTTAGATTATTTTGTATTGGTGAATTTTACTAAGAAATGTTCTAGAAATTGTATAAAATTCCTAAAAGCCTGATATGTACTAATATAACATTATTGCCTTTAATTCTAGTTACTATCTAAAATGTGTCACAAAAATACCAAAATTTTCTTGTCATCTGTTTACCCATTGCCTTTTTTTGTCTTTTGTTACACACAGTTATTATTTCACTCTGATGCTTTTAAAAATATGTTTCATTTCAAAAAGATTCATGGAAAAGACTTTGACAAGTACTCTGTAATACAGGTTTTGATAACCTTAATATGGTTACACTGAACTGGACAGAAATTTCTGGAAATTGAGTGGAGGACTGACTGCTTTGAGGTTTTATTCTCCAGATGTAAAGGACCCTATTTTTCCTTTTCTTTAGGTTCTCTATATCTTACAGCAATTTTTAAAGTGTATCTTTGCAACAAGGGATGAAACATTTGTCTTTTTCTCTCTACCTCATCTCTGGTAACTCTGATGTAGTCTTTTCAAGACATTATATGAATTTGCATAGGTCTGTTCTCCTTATAACAGGACACAACTTGAAATATTGGCTACATTACCAAGGCTTTGACTAGAGTGTTATATTCAAGAAAGATGTACATAGACTCAGAAATGACCAGACAGTTTTAAGGAACTCCTTGCAAAAATCAGCCTAGTACCTTGCTTATAAGATTTCAGCAAAGCAATCTTAAAAAAGAGCTTGTATGGTCAATCACATTTTTGATGCATTTATGCAAATAATCATGCCAAGTTTAATATAAATAAATTGGTTGTACTGGGATTATCTTTAGTAAAAATGGGGGTAATTGTGGAGAGAAAAATTATGTTTGCACCTTTATAGATACTAAATTCTACTTCTATATATATATACACACCTGCAAGCTGGACTGCATCCTAAATTCTTCTAGTTTCCTTAAATGTCTGGCTATGATACTCCAAACTAACATTTCTAATTCCCTGCCCTTGAAATATCCTTGGAAGGGACTATACTAGGCTCCCCCTCACTACCCAGATGACAGCTAAACTTAAGGGACTTGAGCCTTCAGTACACATCTCATAGCTAGAGATGGCTCCACCTGACATCTAGTCCTGTACAAGTACTGGAGACCTCCAAATCAAATTGGCTAGGAAGAGAAGCAGCCAACATCTGAGGCAGACAGCTTTCCCAGGATGACTGGACCAGGCCTGTATGCTTTTCTTTCACTGTTATCTCTCACATTGTTTCCTCCCACTCTTCTGTGGAAGGATAACACTCTAGTCCATATTTAACAACACTTTGCAAAAGGGGGAACCTCTCTGACTGCTGGATTTGCCAAAATCTTCGATCCATTCAGGACAATAATGTTCCCTTAGTTCACCCTATAAGTAATTTCACCGGAATTTTGGATGCCATTGTATGTTTAAATTGTTTTGCAGGTTTATTTTATAAAGTCAGAGTACTAAGCTCACCTAATTTTGTTCCTGGTTTTAATTTAACCCAACCTTAGGGAGGGAACAAATTCTTATGGATATTTGTATGATAAATTCTGTAGGGCAGCCAATGTAAATTAGATTTTTTGTACACTTTTTTGGTATACCCATATATTTAGGCAACCTCTTGATATCCACCAACACAATTTCTGAGCGTTGGTTAAATGGTAGTAATGCTTCTACACCAGTGAATGTGTCCACAGACACTGTTAATTATTAAGGAGATTTATGTACATCCCCTGGTTACATTTTCCTGTGTGGAGGCTCCAACAATAGAGTTTACGCTTGGGCATCTCATTCCCTTGACAGCTGGAGAGTACAAGGACAGTGTGTCCTTGCCATATTCACCACCTTGTTCTCCCTGAACAACCAACCAGATGTCTCTCCTTGATCAGTTCCCCTAAATTCCTATAATCACCTCAAACAAGAACTTCCAAGAGGAGTGTGATTCTGGGTTTGCTTCCACAGGGAGAGCTTTCTTTCTATAAATCAGAGGAAATGTCAATGAACAAATAATCAAAAATCTTTCCCTAACACCAGAAGAGTTGGGCAATTCCACAGGCAAAGCAGCTGAGACCCAACAACAGCCACTTAACTCATTAGCCAGGGTATCTTCAGATAACCAAATAGCTCTTGATTTCATAGTTGCTGAGCAAGGAGGTGTCTGTGCAGTAACAAACACCTCCTGTTGAACATGGATAAGCACCTCTGCAGAAGTAGAAACCCATTTACATAGAATTAGAAAGCAAGCACATTGGCTGCAACAAATTTCACCCAATAACCCACTGTCTTTTGACTTATTCAGCTGGTTACCCTGAGGTCTGGGCTCCTGGTTTAGAACTGTCATACAAACTGGGCTTGGTGTATTGTTCCTAACATTTTTGTGTGTGTTTGTTGGTAAACTCTGTACCTATTTCCTGTCAAAACTTTGTAAACATAAGGTATCTAATAAGGTGATGTTAGCTCAACAATTTGAAATCATTTCTGATGCTTATGACCTTGGAGAACTATAGACTTTGAATTAGAGATGCCTAAGTGTTCTCCCTCCTAACATTCCTTTTTACTCAAATGTAGCCTAAATGGTTTCCAACCACTATGAACTTTCGTTCCAATGTGGGACATTACAACCAGGAAAGGTCATTCCTGGCACCAAAGGACGAAACCACTACATGCAGAGAACCTGACTCTTGATCAGTGATGCTTTCAGAGAAAGATTTTGGTCAAAAGGGGAAATGTGAAAATTAACATAGAGAAAATTCATTTAAAATGAGTCAAAAGGCCAGAAGGAGGAGTTCTTATGCAGTACCACTTGAGGTGAATTACAAGAAGATTGTCAATTGCGGACCCCAACAGAAAGAAGTCATCAACTGCAAAGAATCATCAATTACAGGAAGAAACGTATGGTGCACCCCAAACAGAAATCAACTACTCCAGCAACTCAGCCAACGAAAAACCATCACCACTCTGAACTCTTTCTTTTCTCCATTGGACTTTCATTCAAAATAACCCCTCTTAATTTCCTCCTTTTTCCTTATAAAACGACATTCCTCTCTTTTGATTGTTGAACTTGCCTATGGCTTTTTGCCATAGCATGCAGGTCCCAAATTGTGATTCTTTAATTTTTCCCAAATAAACTCATTTTGCTAGTAAAATAACTGGCTGTTTTATTTTTAAGGTCGACAATAACAATAGGAGAGTATATGTTTGATAATGGGAGCTAAGTATTTTTTATGAGATAATTTGTTGTTAAAACCCTATCTATGTTCTCAATTAGTGATCAGATAACTCAAAAACTGATGTAGGTGTGAGAAATTCTGAGGAAGAGTGATTAAACAGTTGATTAAATCAATATTTAAAGAATAAACTGATTGAGGGGCCAGCCCAGTGGCATAGTCGTTAAGTTCATGTGCTCCACTTTGGCAGCCCAGGGTTCACAGGTTTGGATCCCAGGTGTGAACCTAGCACCACTCCTCAAGCCATGCTGTGGTGGCATCCCACATAAAATAAGGGAGATTAACAACAGATGTTAGCTCAAGGCCAATCTTCCTCATACACACAAAAAAGAATAAACCAATTGAAAGGACAATTAATTCTCAAGGATTATGTTCTTAACACATCACCAATAGCAGAATATGAACACTGGTTCCGTTTGTAGCCAGAGAGAAAGCACTGGGTGTCAGGATCCAGCCTGTGGAAATGTTGACTGTCCCACCTGATGATGAAATCTCAGGTCTCATTAGAAAAGAAGTGACCAGGCACAGTTCATAGCAAAGCTTCAAACTGCTCATTATCTGGAGTAACTATATAATATCATGTTGGAGCTAAACAAGATGATAATGCAACCTGTGGCTTTAACTATAAGAATGAGGAATATAGTAAATAATGGGGAAAATGACATAATGATTTAAATATTATGAAATAAGTCTCCTAAAACATATGCCATACACTATGATTCATACAGGGAGGGAGAAGGTAGGAAGGTTTAAATATTGGCAACTTTAATAAACAAGTGTCAGTCACGTTCCGGAACACTGGGTGTTAATCTTTGATATCCAAAGAGATAATGAAGTCTCATTCTAGAATTATCTCAGACACATCCACCAGTTCAATCTCCAATTCCTAATCCTTCAAATGCTCTGAAACTTCAGCTTCTTACCATTCAGGGATGGAAAAATTAACTGATCAATCTGAAGAGAAGCCGGCTTCTCACTGGGGAGGGGTGCCCAGCACTCTTGAGATGTGGCCATAGAACTTTGCTATGAACCCATCCACTGTAACACCACTAGAGTTTTTCAGAATCTATTTAGTTGGTTGTTGCTCAATAATCATAATCTGCTTTTAGGAAATATCTCTCTCATTCTTACTTTGAAAAATTCCCTCTGGCCATAATATTCCTCATTCTGTCTTTATATTTTCAGGCAAAGTAATCTCAGCACTTTCTATAAGAATTTTCACTCTTATTTCTGTCTGGAAGCCTTTTAATCCCAGGAGTCTGTTTAAAATAAACCAAAAGATGAAGAAAAAGAGTGACATCAACATCGTTGTGAAGTGAGTTGCTCACTTTATCTCTCCTCTCTAAGTTACAACCAGTAGGATAGCCATAGACCAACAAAGGATGCTCTTCACAGCACACCAGAATGTCTGAGTGATCCAAACATCTATCCACCTGAAGGTGGGTGGACTGGATTTATGGAGGCAGTAGAACCAGGGGATCAGCAAGACAAGCTCCTGAGACCACAGGCTCCAGAAACTGTGGCAGTTCCTTGACCCAGGCCCCTACCACTCCCCTAGCAGTGGTGGTGGCACCTGCCACCAGAGGCTCCAAGAACTGTGCTGCCACCCAAGACCAGAGGCATCAGGAACCACAGTAGCATCGATGACCCATCTGCCTGCCATTCCCCTGGTGGTGGTGCCTCCAACACCCACCCATCCAGCAGCAGGGGCTGTGTCCAAGATTCTGGTGCCTCTGGAAGCAATGGTGTTGCCTGTGACCTAAGGTTCTAGGAACCACATCAGCACTGAGACCAGAAGCTCTTGAAACCACAGCAGCATCCACGACCTAGGTACCCCTCGCCTCAAAATGGTAGCAGTGATGCCTATGACCCTGGCCCAGCTGGCAGTAGCAGTGACACTTGTGAACCCACTGCCACCAGCAGCAGTTGTCCCAACACCCCCAGAAAAGTGGGAAGCAGCAGTGCATGCAGCACACATGGCAGCAGTTCTTGAGGCTGCAAAGTTCCTGGTAATAGCAAGAGCAGAGCTCATGATACCTGTCCCCCCAGCTGCAGCAGTTCCCACAACTCTGCCCCCAACCCCAATCACAGCAGTGGCAACTGCAGACTCAACAAATCCAGATGTGGCAGAGGTGCCTGTGACCTTGGCTCCTACCCCACCTTCTCAGTCCCCACACTGCAGTGGGGGAAACCACAACCCAGGTGACCCCAGAAGCAAGAGAGGCACTCACCAGCCCAGTGACTTTAAAGGCAATGCCAGCAACTGCAGAGATACCATAAGCAGCAAGGCACCAGCAACCTTGGAGGCACAAGCAGCACAATGAGGACACAGACAACACCTCTGGCAGAGGCAGTGGGAACTGGAAAGCACAGCCTCTCAAGTACAACCAGAAGCAGCTCAGAATCAAAATAAACAACGACTTACCTAAGTAAGAAATATGTTTACTACTACAAATGCACTGGCAGAAGAACAACCCACCAAGTATCAATGAAAAACTATGGTAACATGGTATCACAAAAAGAAAATGAAAATTCTCTGGAAACTGAACTTGACTAAGACATGGAAGATTGTGAACTAACTAATAGAGAATTCAAAATAGCTGTCATGAAAAAACTCAAAGGGATACAAGAAAACTCAAAAAGACAGTTCAATGAGCTCAGGAATAAAATTAATGAACAGAAAGAGTACTTCACAAAAGAGATTGAAACTCTAAAGAAGGACCCAACAGAAATTTTGGAGCTGAAGAACTCAGTAAATGAGTTGAAGAATAAAGTAGAAAGCACTTGAAATAGAGAAGACCATATGGAAGACAGAATTAGTGAGCTCATAAATAGAAATCTAGAAATAATTCAGGTGAAAGAGGAAAGAGAAATAAGATTTTGAAAACATGGAGAAATTCTACAAGAAATATCTAACTCAATTATAAAAAGAAACATAAGGATAATGGGTCTTCCAGGAGGAGAAGAGAGGGAGAATGGAGCAGAGAGCTTATTTAAAGAAATAATAGCTGAGAACTGCCCAAACCTGGAGAAAAAACTGGATATACAAGTACGTGAACACCTAATTATTTCAATGCAAAAAGACCTTCTTCAAGACACATTATATTAAAACTGTAAAAAGTTAGTGGTAAAAAATGAATATTAAGGGTTGTCAGAGAGAAAAACAATAACCTACGAAGGAACCCCTAACAGGCTATCAGCAGATTTCTCAGCAGAAACTCTACAGGCCAGGAGAGAGTGAAATGATAGATTCAAAATATTTAAAGATAAAAGCTTTCAGCCAAGAACACAGTAGCCATCAAAGTAGTTTCAAATAAGGAAGAGAAATAAAACCTTTCCAAAGAAACAAAAGCTGAGGGAGTTCATCACCATTAGACCTGCTGTACAAAAATCTTGAAGAGAGCTCTCCTACCTGAAACAAAAAGGCAAAAGTATACAAAGTGTTAAGCAAGGTGGTAAATAGACAGATAGAATCAGAAATTTGTAACTCTATATCAGCATAGGTTAGTAAACAATTATAGCATAAAGGTTAAAAAGAAAGAAAGCATTAAAAATAACTATAACCACTTCAATTTGCTAACAAACTCACAATACAAAAAGGGATAATTTTGGACAACAAAAACCAAAAGGGGAAGAGGAAAAGGACAGAAACTTCACAGGCAAATGAAGATAAGAGGCTATCTGCAGGAAAAGGACTATCTCGTATATGACATTTTTTAATAAAAATCTCATGGTAACCAGAAAACAGAAATTCAGAACTGAGTCACAAAACATAAATAAAGAGGAAACTGAGAAATACATTAAGGAAAACCACCCAATTGAACTGGCAGACAGAAACAAGGAAAAAGAGACAATGGAAATATAGAGTAATCAGAAAACAAAAGATAAAATGGCTGGATGAATTAAAAATAAGATGAACAATATGCTGCCTCCAAGACACCTGTGTCAGCTCTAAAGACAAAGATGAGCTCAAAGTGGAAGATGATACTTCAAGCAAATGGCAACCAAAAGAAAGTAGGTATAGCCATACTTATATCAGACAAAATGAACTTCAAGCAGAAAAAAGATAAGAAGAATAAAAGATGGATATTATATAATGATAAAGGGGGCAATCAAGAAGATATAATATTTATTAATATATATGTACCTAACATAGGAGCACCAAAGTACATAAAGCAAATATTAACAGACTCAAAGGGAGAAATTTCTGGCAGCACAATAACAGTAGGAGACTTTGATGCAGTGTACAAAGTCAACATACAAAAATTAGTTGTGTTTCTATATACTAACAATAAACGAGCAGAAAGAGAAATCAAGACTATAACCTCATTTACAATTGCAACCAGAAGAGTAAAATATCTAGGAATAAATTTAACCTAGGAGGTAAAAGACTTGTAACTGAAAAGTATAAGACATTGTTGAAAGAAATGAAAGAAGACACAAAGAAATGGAAAGATACTCTATACTCATGTATTGGAAGAAATAACTTAAAATGTCCATACTTCCTAAAGCAATCTACAGATTCAATGCAATCCCAGTCAGAATTACAATGACATTTTTCATGGAAAAAGAACAAAGAATCCTAAAATTTATATGGAATAACAAAAGACCCCAAATAGCTAAAGGAAAGAGAAATAAAAGAACAAAGCTGGAAGCATCACAATCCCTGACTTCAAAATATACTACAAATGTATAGTAATCAAAACAGCATGGTACTGGCAGAAAAGCAGACACACAGATCAATGGAACAGAACTGAGAGCCCAGAAATAAACCCCCACTTCTATGGACAGCTAATTTTCAACAAAGGAGCCGAGAACATATGGTGGAGAAAGAAAAGTCTCTTCAATGAATGGTTTTGGGAAAACTGGACAGTCACATGCGAAAGAATGAAAGTAGACCACTATCTTACACCATACACAAAAATCAACTGAAAATGGGCTAAAAACTTGAATGTAAGACCTGAAACCATAAGATTCTTAGAATAAAATATAGGCAGTATCCTCTTTGACGTTGGTCTTAGCACTGTCTTTTTGAATATGTCTCCTCAGGCAGGGAAACAAAAGCAAAAATAAACAAATGGGACTTCATCAAACTGAAAAGCTTCTGCATGGCAAAGGAAACCATCAACAAAAAGAAAAGACAACCTACCCCCCAACTTAGAAAAGATATTTGCAAATCATCCAAAAAATATAAAGAATTCATACAACTCAACAACAAAATACTCAAACAACTCAATTAAAACTGGGCAGAGGATCTGAACAGACAATTTTCCAAAGAAGAAATACAAATGGCCAACAGGCACATGAAAAAATGTTCAACATCACTAATTACTAGGGAAATGCAAATCAAAACCGCAATGAAATATCACCTCATGCCTGTCAGAATGGCAATTAGAAAGACAAAAAATAACATGTTAGAGAGGATGTGGAGAAAAGGGAACCCTCATACACTCCTGATGGAAATGTAAATTGGTACAGCCACTATGGAAAACAATAAGACTACTCAAAAAATTAAAAATAGAACCACCATATGATCCAATTATTCTACTCCTGCATATTTATGCAAAATACATGAAAACACTAATTTGAAAAGATATATGCACCCCTACATTCATTGCAGCATTATTCACAATAACCAAGACTTGGAAGCAACCTGAGTGCCCATCAACAGATGAATGGATAAAGAAGATGCGGTATAGATATATACAATGGGATACTACTCAGCCAGAAAAATATGAATTTGCCATTTACAGCAACATGGATGAATCTTGAGGGTATTATGTTAAGAGAAATAAGCCAGAGAAAGACAAAATGTATGATTTAACTCATATGTGGAAAATAAACAAACAAATACATGGACAGATACAGAGAGCAGATTGGTTAACAGAGGAGAAGGGGTGTGGAGGGAGGGCAAACAGGGCAAAGGGGTACATGTGTATGGTGACACATGGAAACTAGACTCCTGTTGGTGAACATGTTGTAGTCCATACAGAACTTGAAATATAAAGATGTACGCCTGAAATTTATATAATGTTCTAAACCAATGTGACCTCAATTTTTTTTTAAATGTGGAAAAAACAGACTGGATGCATATCATTAATGAAAAGGAGTCCTTAAATATCACATGAAACTGTGTGACACCTTTCAAAGTGTTGAAAAAGTTGCTAAAACTCCAAGCACGAGAAACAATGCTTTCTCTAGTTTTGTTCTATCATGTTGCCCCTTACTTAAATTGATTCTGTTAATTACTGTGTACTGGTCTGGCACAAGGCTGAGTGTTTCAAGATGTGGCAGATGTCAGTATAAAGTCCGTATAAAATTTATTGTGTAGTTGATAGGACATATACATTATTAAATATAATTCAAAGAAGAAAATAAGTCCCAAAATTCACTGGACATACATGACATTCTGCTGGGTACTTAGAGGAGAGAGTGCAGGGGCGCAAAAGAAACATAAGATATAGTACTAAGCCCTCTAAGACACCACAATCTAATTAAGGATGTGAAATGTCTTAAGAGAACACAATTAAAAAGTAATAGTAAAACAACAAAAGCTATATGGTTATGTGCTTCTTTCTTCCCAAAGCAACCTTGCCCCACTCCTCACCCTCTAAATCCATTCTGGAGCCTCCTTCCCATGACTAACATGCCTCTCTCCTTACCTTTGCACTCACCTTCTTCAGGTTTCCCCTAAACCTCTGAACGGGAGGCTCATTATTCTCCCAGGCCCTTCAAAACCAGGAAGTGAGGTAGACATCATCCTTGATTTGAATATCATTTACAAACTCAACAAGGCAAATTTTAATGTCTTCCCCACCCAACATCTATTTGAACCGAAACACACTGAGACTCTTGAGAGTTAGTGATGGGGACTTGAGATTAGAGGTCCTAAAACTCAAGGGTGGGGTAGACAGTGGGTATTATGTGCAGACCAATGGTAGGGTGAGAAAAACCAGAAAGAAAGCAGAGACAGAACACAGGAAAATGAGAGGAAGCTCTATTATATCCCTTGAAAGACAGATACAAAGAAACACTCCTGAGAACTGGATTACATCCCCCAATGGCCCTAGTTTGTTTCTAGT
The DNA here is from genome assembly GCF_021613505.1 of Equus quagga. Classification (NCBI taxonomy): domain Eukaryota; kingdom Metazoa; phylum Chordata; class Mammalia; order Perissodactyla; family Equidae; genus Equus; species Equus quagga. The sequence goes on from NC_060277.1 coordinate 52,837,297, forward strand.
GTCCATACACTAGAACATCAACAAAAATGTTTAACATTCATCAAACATACATCAAACATGTTTTAACTGTTTTGTTTGTTTTCTCAGAAGGGACATAACCAGAAAATAGACCATTATCTCACCATATTCATAAAAATCCTGTCTACTTTGAGCTTTACTAGTCACTGCCTGTCCCCAAGATTGAATTCTTCTAAACTCTGATCAATCCTGCTATATTATCTTAACCCAAATACTTCCACTGTCCTAGATAGCTTCAATATCTGTGTTGATAACTGTGATGGTAAATTTTATGTGTCAACTTGACTGGGATAAGGGATGCCCAGATAGCTGGTAAAACATTATTTCTGGGTGTGGCTGTGAAGGTATTTCCAGAAGAGATTAGTACTTGAATCAGCAGACTAAGTAAAGAAGGTCCACCCTCACTAATGTGGGCAGGGATCATCCAGTCCATTGAGGGCAGCAAAGGAAGAGTAAGCGCTCTGTCTCTCTCTCTTTCTCTCTCTCTCTCTCTCTCCCTCTCTCTCTCTCTCTCCTCTCTCCCCTTGAGTTGGGACATTCATCTTCTGTTCTCTGACATTGGAACTCCTGATTCTCAGGCCTTCAGACTCTGGGACTTACACCAGCACCCTCACCCCACCTCCCTACATGCCCCTTCCATTCTTGGGCCTTTGAACTCAGACTGAATTATATCACCAGCTTTCCTAGTCATCGGGCTTACAGATAGGATATCATGGTACTTTTCAGCCTCCATAATCATATGAGCCAATTCCCATAATAAATCTCCTCTTACGTTAGTTTTGTTTCTCTGGAGAACCCTGACCAATATGACAACCCATACAACAACCTAACTGCTTAATTATTTCTTCTCCTTCATTCCCATACTTCAACCACCCATCTCATGGCCACATTCCATCACTGCCATCACTCAAAACTGCTCCAATTCCATCCTTACCTCTCTGGGTTGTCCTTTCCAGGACCAATACCTTTAATGATAAATTCAGTGGACACTTTTCAGCTCATGTCTTATTTGACCTTGCTACAGCACTTGGCATCACTGGCCACCTCTACTTCCTTGACATACTTTCGTCTTCAGGCTTCTCTGACTCTGTGACTTCTTGACCTTCCTCCTCCTTCTCCTGCTGATTTTTCTGAGTCATCTTTGTGGTTTCCTCTTCTTGCTCCACCCCTATATGTTGATGCTCCGCAGGGTTCTGTCCTCTGCCTGGGAAGAGTGTGTAAAGAAAGGAGAGAAGCAGAAAGCAGACCATCTCATCTAATTCAATTATTACGTTTATGACAATGACTCCCCAAATTTGTAGCCCAAATTCACATGTTTACTAGACATTTCTGCTTTATTTCCTTCGATACCTCAAATTCTATGCCTCCAAAACCAAACTCATCTTACTCCCAAATCTGCTTTCTTTCTTTCAGTTACTCAAGTCAGAAACATGGCATCCTTCTTAAATCCTTCCTCTCCCTTCCCTGTCACTTTCAATGGATCACTGACTTTTAGTCTTTCTATCTCCTAATTATCTCTGGACTAAACCTCTTCATTCTTCTCTCTCTCTGCCGCCTCTGTAGTTCAGATGACGCTACACATTACACCAAGTAGAATATATTCAACAGGAATGAAACAAATCTGAAGTTGATCTAATGTCCTTTATTTTTATTTAAATAAATATATGCAGTGATATTAAAATAACAAAATTATATGTTTAGATGTAAAATGTTTGCTTCTAAAGATCTTGAAGGGTGGTAAGCACATTCTTAAATAGAGGCATAAACTATACTTCACCACCATACACTTGCTGTAGAGTGCTTCACCCCTAAAATGATAGACTGTTTTGGAAAAAAAAGTGATGTTATATTTCAAAAGCACTCAAGCTCTCTAAAACAATACGTTATCACTATTTCTTAACAACATAATGCTAGAGGAACAGGAGACTTCAGTTCCTTAGACTGCATGGCCCCATGCAAATATATAAATCCAAAGCCTTGTAAGGTCAGGACTAACAGAAAATTTCTTCCCTCTTTTCCATTTTAACTTCTAGGCATGACATAAAGGCTAATTCTAAATATTTCTAAAATATCAAACATACTGGAAACCTAAAAGAACGAATACATAAAAGAAAATAAATTATTTGTAAAAAAAAATTCTTTGAATTTTATAATTGTTTTGTAGAACAATTGAGATAACAAAGCTTTTTCCACATAGACTAGTCATGGCACGAAAGGTTAGGTATTGAATATATACCATCACTATCATATTTGATTCTTACAACCATGAAAAGGAAGCTGGGCTTGCTATTTCTATATTAAATGAGAAAACTGGGACACGTGGAGTATTCTGTGTTTAGAATTACTAGGTAGGTTGATGTGTCATCTACTGATTCCATCCCCCAACATCAATTTAGTCCAATGAGCTCTTCACTGTCATTTGCTGCAGTTTTATACATTACCACTAATTATACCAGTAGACATTCCAACAATTTCACTTGCCCTGTGAAGCAGAGTTTCTCCCAGCAGGCTTTAGGGAAGCATACACACAACAGCTCCAAAGCACCCCTGTAAAGTGATTCACCATCGATCAGAAAAGTGCACAGTTGCAGAGAACGTATTGGTTTTACATGAAGACACTTGGGATTTAACAACAAATGCCAAGTGTAATTTGGATACTGGAAATGATGAAGTGTGTGGTTACCCCAAGATATGATCTGACAACTCAGCTCTGTCTATCAATCTGTAGGATGCCTCCTAATGACCCGCAAGAATTAATTTACATTACCTGGCCCGAAGCCTAGTAATTTCCCTTTCAAGAAATTCCTCAATAAAAAGCAGTGGCTTTGGCAAATAATTCAAGCCATTGCTTCTTTTCTTATACAAATCACTTTTACTCTGAGTATGACTTAAATAGTTCTTTTGTCCCAGACTTCAAGAATCTCAACTAGATTAACACGCATACAAATACACTGGATCCCACTCAGTAGAATTAAATTAATGCCATGAGGATGCTGCAAAACCTGGTGTCTCTGTCCAGGTACCTAGAACTCCCACTTTTCCTCTTAAATAAATATTTATATATTTTTTTAAACAGCTGTTGCCAATCTTTTTTTTTTTCTGCTTTTATCTCCCCAAACCCTGCCTGTACACAGTTGTATATCTTAGTTGCACGTCCTTCTCGTTGTGGGATGTGGGACGCCACGTCAACGTGGCCTGACGAGCAGTGCCATGTCCGCGCCCAGGATCCGAACCCTGGGCCGCCGCAGCAGAGTGTGCGAACTTAACCACTCGGACATGGAGCCGGCCCCTTAAATAAATATTTTTGATAAGAATATTGATTCCAGAACCAACATCTAATTGATTTCAGTGTGTCATGGCTTAGGCGTGCCATCATACCACATTATGTTATATGCCTTTCTCAAAAAAAATCTTCTCAATGTATTTCAAAAATCTCTGACATATTGCCCTGGCAAATTCTAGGTGTTACAAGACATTCTGTGTCTGAACAATACAGCATAATTCACAATGTCTTTCACTGATTTTCAAGTCAGTTCTGTTGAATGACGGGGAAAAGAGTATTATATGTTTTAGATACTTTTTTCTTAAAATTATCACAGAAGATTGTCTCAGAGCAAACAATGGCAAGTGTAACTGAGCACCAGTGTGTACTAACAAGCACATAAGAGTTGATTAGTCCTAACGTTTTGCTCAATAAGAGCCAGCAAGTCACAAAAATGTTCATTTAACATATGTCCACTTCCAAAACCATTAAGTTCACTTCAAACATTGTAAATCTCATTATTTCAAGTGGCTCAAAAGCAATGTTGGCACAGCCTTATTCACCAGGGGAGAGTAACTTCTAATAGAGTCATTAGAGTACAAATAAGCATATGAATTGTTTTCCGTTCTTTCAGAAAATGGTGAAGATTAAAGGAAAAATTGGCACAGATCTTCCAAAAACTTTAGAATGAGCCTGAAAATTGCATTCTTGAAAACCTTTTTCAATTTAAGTAAAAATAATGAAACAACCATTTACAAAGAATAGAGAGCACAAAGAGCCATTAGCAAAAGCTGCAAGATCTTTGAGGGACTAAATAAGACCAAGTTGATAGTTTTTCAGTGAAGTTATAATGTTGATGAATAAAGAAACAAAATTGTTTTTTTAAAGATTGGCACCTGAGCTAACAACTGTTGCCAATCTTTTTTTTTTTCACTTATTTGTTTATTTTCGGATGTACATCATAATGTATTTCGAATTCTGTGTAGATTACATCATATTCACCACCCGAAAACTAATTATAGTCCTTCTCCTCACATGTGAGCCTAATAACCCCTTTTGTCCTCTCTCCTCCCCTCTTCCCCTATGGTAACCACCAATCCAATCTCCAGTGCTATGTGTTTGTTTGTTGTTGTTTTTATCTTCTACTTATGAGTGAAATCATATGGTTTTTGACTTTCTCCCTCTGACTTATTTCACTCAGCATAACACCCTCAAGGTCCATCCATGTTGTCACAAATGGCCGGATTTCATCATTTCTTATGGCTGAGTAGTAGTCCATCGTGTATAAATACCACATCTTCTTTATCCATTCGTCCCTTGATGGGCACCTAGGTTGCTTCCACTTCTTGGCTATTGTGTATGATGCTGAGTGAACATAGGGGTGCAAGTATCTTTATGCCTTTGTGTTTTCAAGTTCTTTGGATAAATACCCAGCAGTGGGATAGCTGGATCATATGGTAGATCTATCCTTAATTTTCTGAGGGTACTCCATACTGCTTTCCATAGTGCTTGCACCAGTTTGCACCCCCACCAACCGTGTACAAGGGTTCCCTTAACTCCACATCCTCTCCAACACTTGTCTCCTGTCTTGTTACTTATAGCCATTCTGAACGAAGTGAGGTGATACCTCATTGTAGTTTTGATTTGCATTTCCCTGATAGCTAATGATGTTGAGCACCTTTTCATATGCCTGGTGGCCATCCGTATATCTTTGGAGAAATCTCAGTTCAGATCTTTTGCCCATTTTCTAATTGGATTGTTGGTTTTTTTGTTGTTGAGCTGCATTAGTTCATTGTATATTTTGGATATTAACCCCTTATCTGATATATGGTTTGCAAATATCTTCTCCCAATTGTCAGGTTGTCTTTTCATTTTGTTGATGGTTTCTTTTGCTGTGCAGAAGCTTCTTAGTTTGATGTAGTCCCATTTGTTCATTTTTTCTTTTGTTTCCCTTGCCCAGTCAGACATGGGACTTGAAAATATGCTGCTCAGACTGATGTCAAAGAGCGTACTGCTTATGTTTTCTTCTAGAAGTTTCATGGTTTCAGGTCTTACATTCAAGTCTTTAATCTATTTTGAGTTGATTTTTGTGCATGGTGTAAGGGAATGGTACACTTTCATTCTTTTGCATGTGGCTGTCCAGTTTTCCCAAAACCATTTATTGAAGAGACTCTCCTTTCTCCATTGTATACTCTTGGCTCCCTTGTCAAATATTAGCTGTCCATAAATGTGTGGGTTTATTTCTGGGCTCTCGATTCTGTTCCATTGATCTATGTGTCTGTTTTTGTTCCAGTACCATGCTGTTTTGGTTACTACGGCTTTGTAGTATATTTTGAAATCAGGGACCGTGATGCCTCCAGCTTTGTTCTTTTTTCTCAGGGATCCTTTGGCTATTCGGGGTCTTTTGTTGTTCCATATAAATTTTAGGATTCTTTGTTCTATTTCTGTAAAAAATGTTGTTGAAACTTTGATAGGGATTGCATTGAATCTATAGATTGCTTTAGGAAGTATGGACATTTTAACAATGTTAATTCTTCCAATCCAAGAGCAGGGACTATCTTTCCATTTCTTTGTGTCTTCTTTGATTTCTTTTCATTTTTCCTGGTATTTCTCCCCCCAGTCCCCCCAGTACATAGTTGTATATTTTTTAGTTGTGGGTTCTTCTAGTTGTGAAGATAAATATCTTGTATGTTGTGGATGTATGTAAGAAAATAACCATTCTCTATTATTCAAATTCTCTAGCCACAAAAATAATGGAATAATAATAAGCAATTTAGTCTTTTGACTGACAAGGTAGCTATTGGCCAATGGAACCCTACAAAACTTTTAACAAGGTAGCACTGGTACTAGTAAACTCCTAATTCAGTTAAACATTGTTGTCTCTGGTCTAGAAGTGAGAGCACACTACACACTGAGATTTTTCTCCTTCACCTATTTAGGAAACCTATCTAATAGTCCTAAAAGCAGAATATAGTAATGTATGCATTTAGTTTTGAGATATTTATACAATTTAACAAAAAAATTTAACCTAGAAAAATATAAATTACCATTGGAAGACCGGTTTAGAGTAAGGAAAACTATTTTCTACTTTATGAGAATGAGAAAATACTAGAAAGTATTAGCACTAAAGTCTCAGGAAACAGCAATCAACAATTTATTTATAGTAAATAAGTTTACTGAAAATAAGTTACTTTAGAAAAAGTATTTTACAAAATGCAACATCTATTTATGATAAAAAAGAAAAAAAAACCTATCAGCAGAGTGGGTATAGGAGGAATGTACCTCAACATAATAAAGGCCATATATGACAAGCCCACAGCTAACATCATACTCAATGGTGAAGAGCTGAAAGCTTTTCCTCTAAGACCAAGGACAAGACAAGGATGCCCACTATTGCCACTTTTGTTCAACATAGTTTTGGAAGTCCTAGTCAGAGCAATTAGGCAAGAAAAAGAAATAAAATTCATATAAATCAAAAAGGAAGAAGTAAAATTGTCACCATTTGCAGATGACATTAAAGACGTGTATAAAACCCTAAGGACTTCACCAGAAAAAACTGTTAGAACTAATAAATGAATTCAGTAAAGTTGAACAATACAAAATCAAAATTCAAAAATCTGTGGTTATTCTATACACTAATAACTATCAGAAAGAGAAATTAAGAAAACAATTCCATTTATAATTTCGTCAAAAAGAATAAAATACTAAGGAATAAATTTAACCTAGGAGGTGAAAGACCTGTACACTGAAAACTGTAATACACTGATGAAAGAAATTGAAGAAGACACAAATAAGTGGAAAGATATTCATGCTCATGGATTGGAAGAATTAGCATTATTAAAATGTTCGTAGTAGCCAAAGCAATCTATAGATTCAATGAAATCCTTATCAAAATTTCAATGATATTTTTTACAGAAATACTAAAAGCAATCCTAAAATTTGTATGGGACCACAAAAGACCCTGAATAGTCAACCCAATCTTGAGAAAGAACAAAGCTGGAGGCATCACACTCTCTGATTTCAAACTCTATGAGAGAGCTATAGTAATTAAAACAGTATGGTACTGGTGACACACAGATCAATGAAATAGAATAGAGAGCCGAGAAATAAATCCATGCATACACAGTCAATGAATTTATGACAAGGGAGCCAAGACCATACAAGGGTGAAAGAACAGTCTCTTCAATAAGTGGTTTTTGGAAAACTGGACAACCACTTTAAAAAAAAAAAATGAAACTGGACCACAGTCCTACCATACACAAAAATTAACTCATAATGAATTAAAGACTTAAATGTAAGATCTGAAACAATGAAACTTCTGGAGGAAAACATAGGTGATAAGGTCCTTGACATAGGTCTTGGTGATGATTTTTTGATCTGACACCAAAAACAAAGGCAACAAAAGCAAAAATCAACAAGTGGGACATCAAACTGAAAAGCACAGTGAAGGAACCATCAACAAAATGAAAAGGCAACCTAACAAATGGAAGAAAATATTTACAAATTATATATCTGATAAGAGATTAATGTCCAAAATATATAAATAATTCATAAAACTCAATAACAGAAAAAACAAACGATCTGATTAAAACATGGGCAGAGAATCTGAATAGACATTTTTCCAAAGAAGAAATACTGATAGCCAATAGGTTCATGAAAAAGTGTTTAACATCACTAGTTATCAAGGAACTGCAAATGAAAACCTCAACGAGATATCGCTTTACACTTATTAGAATGGCTAGTATCAAAAAGACAAAAGATAAGCTTTGGCAAGGATACGGACAAAAGGAAACTTTTCTGCATTGTTAGCAGGAATGTAAAATGGTGCAACCATTATGGAAAACAGTATGGAGGGTCCTCAAAAAATTAAAAATAGAAACACTATATGATCCAGCAATTCCATGTCTGGGTATTTATTCAAAGAAAACACAAACACTAACTCAGAAAGATATATACACTCCCATGTTCATTGCAGCATTATTTACAATAGCCAAGACATAGAAGTAACCTAAGTGTCCATCGTTGGATGAACAGATAAAGAAGTTGTGTATATATACATTGTATACGTGTATATATATAATGAAATATTTTCATAATATTGGAATATATTGGCTGCATATATTCCATTATTATGGAATATGCGTGGAACTTGAGGGCATTATTCTAAGTGAAATAAGTCAGAGAAAGAGAAATATCATACGGTGATTGCTGGGGTTGGAGCAGAATGGGTGAAGGGGGTCAAAAGGTACGAACTTCCAGTTATAAATAGATAAGTCATGGAGATATAATGTACAGCATGGTAACAATAGTTAGTAATACTATATTATATAGTTGAAAGTTGGAAAGAGAGTAAATCTTAAAATTTCTTATCACAAGAAAAAACATTTGTAACCACATGTAGTGATGGACACTAACTAGATTTATTGTGGTGATCATTTTGCAATATATATAAATACTGAAAATTATGTTGTGCACCTGAAACTAATATAGTTATATATCAATTATATCTCAATTTTTTATTTATGTTTTTTTGGTCAGGAAGGTTGGCCCTGAACTAACATCTGTCACAAATCTTTATCTTTTTGCTTGAGGAAGACTGGCCCTGAGCTAACATCCATGCCAATCTTACTCTATTTTGTATGTGGGAATGTTGCCACAGCATGGCTTGATGAGCTGTGTGTAGGTCCACACCCAGGATCCAAACCCATGAACCCAGGGCTACCGAAATGGAGTGTGTGAACTTTACCTCTATGCCACCAGGCTGGCCTCATCTCAATTTTTTTAAAAAAAGAAAAATCTAGAAGCCTTGTCTGCCAAGTGATAACATTTAAGTAACAGCACAAAAAAAAAAAAAAAGAAAGACAAGAAATGTTCAGAAGATATGCCAAAGGAGACATGTACCAGAACTTTTGTTAAACTTTTCTTGGCTAACAAATGAAAATCACAATAAACTAAATGTATATGAAGAGAGGACTCTAATATTAAAATGTGGTGTCATCATATAGTGAAACACCATACAGATAAATAAAGGGAATTAAATAAACCTATGTGGCTAAATCTCAAGAAAAACAAATTGTTGAATTGTTGAATTACAAAACAAAACAAGTACCCAGTTGCAAAATGCTACAAATGAGATGATTCCTTTTAAATTAAGAAACACACACAGATACTATATATTATTCATGGACGCATTTACATTTACAAAGTAGGGTAAAAAATGCCAAATGAGAAATTTAGAACACATTTACCTGAGTTTAGTGATTCCTAGAGTACAACGGAGGTGGAAGGACTACTACGACTGAGATGGTTGGGGAAGAAGGAGGGAAGGCTGCCATAGTTCAGGGGACATGAAACTGGGACTGGGAGGCCCTCTTGCGGGAGCGTGGGGGCATGAGTCTGGCTGTGGAGAGGTGGGAACAGAAGGAACTGAGGACTGGAAAGATATATCTGTAGACTGATTGTGAGAGACCTTGGCCAGATCAAGCAGTCTTACCTTATCTATGGACAACTGGGAATCATGAGCATTTTCCAGCTAGGCATTGACACAAGTTGAGTGATTTTAGGAAGATTGATCCAGGAACTGTGTGCATGACAGATTAAACATAAATTTTAGAGGCAAGTGCCATTATAAAGCTATTGCACAGCCCAAGCACGAAATAATAAGAGTCCTGGATTCAAATGTTCATAATCAGAGTGGAAAGGAAGGGACAAATGAATGCATTATCACAAAGAAATACTTCGCAAAACTTGGTGACTGAGAAGAAAAGGGAGATGTTATCAGCTGAATGCCTATGTTCCCCCCAGATTCCTATCTTGGAGCCCTAACCCCCCGTGTGATGGTATTTGGAGATGGGGTCTTCAGGAGGTAATTAGGTTTAGCGGAGTTTGCTGGGAGCCGTGGCTACATCATTTGATCGGCTGTTTGACAGGGTCCAGCCGATTAACGCCGAGGGGTGCAGGGTCGCCCCTTGGTGAAGAATAACCGGCCAGCCCCTCACATAGTTCTGAAACCTGTGCTGCTTCTAATTGCCCTTCATTCCTTTTCCTTTCTTAACCTCCAGTTTTCACTCCTTTGGGTGGCTGCTTGGGAGGCACTACCTCCTGGGAAAATTAGATATAGTAAGAGAATGTGACCACCTGCAGGTAACTTTCAAGATATTTTTCAGTTAATTAATGGAGGAGCACACAGTCCCATGTGAGACAATCAGAAAGGAATCCTGCCCAGATAAGATGTCGAATTAGGTTTATGGCCTCCATCTGGTTAATGTTTCCTTCTCCCTCCAGTTCTTTGTCTAAATATATATATGCATCGTCCTTCTAAGTTTGCTGGTTAATTGGATGATCAAGAAGTATCTATATATTATTCTTGACCTTCTGCTTTCTGTTAAAATGTTATAGAGGTTTTCTCCTAAAAGCAATAAATAATAAATAATTGGTGAGTAGAAGGGCCGAGGGGTGCAAGAATGCCCCTCGGTGAAGGATGGCCGGCCGACACCCCTGATATTTTCTAAATTATATGCATGCTTTCTATCAAGGTTATGTGTATACTTATTTCTCTTTTTTATTCTTGAAGATACATAGTTTAGCTTAGCTTTTCAGCCCTTTACTTTACTAACAAAGTGATACTTTCTCCGGCAGTGTACTTAAGGGACTGTTAGCTCTACAATCTAAAAGACAAAGGAATGCTTCCACCCCCTACAGGGCACGCAAAAGTAAAGATGTTTAACTGCCCGCTGAGAATGCAGATAGCCCTGGGGATAAGACACCCTGGAGTCGCCTTTTGTTCCCATTAACCATCTACACTAATGGCGTAAATGATTGAGGGAGGCAGGGATGGCTTCACCAGGATGCAACCAGACGGACTGCTGTCCTGTCCAGAGGCCTGGACCTTCTCTCTTTGATTTAACTTTACCATGAATTACAACAGACGCCTAGGTACCTATCTCCTTTAGCTTAGAGACAACAAACACTAGTTAATTGCGGAGAAGACTACCATTAACCTTATGCTCTATAGAACAGAATGCTAATAAATATTCTTGTGCTCGTTTTTTACTTCCTTATCTCTCTGAGAATATTTGTAGAACTATTTCTGTACTAATCCTGAAAAATATATAAACGACACTTGTGCACAGTAAAGTCGGACTTGCTAACACCAACCCAAGTCTCACGTCTCCTTTATTTTCCCCCTCCCTCATTGCGCCGACGCCGTCCATCCCTCAGGAACCTGGACTCCGCCGGGGCGGGACCCCGGCAGGAGTTCATGTGGGCGGGGCTGTCATGTTGAGATTCGTGCCCTTATAGAAAGAGACACCAGAGAGCTTGCTCCCTCTCTCCCCCTGCACACACAGAGGTCATGTGAGCACACAGCAAGATGGCTGGTGGCCACCTACAAGCCAAGGGATGAAGGCTCATAATGAACTTAATTTGGATTTCCCAGTCTCCAGAATTGTGAGAAATAAAATTCTGTTTGTTAAGCCAGCCAGTCTACTGTAATTTTTATGGCAGCCTGAGTGGACTAAGACAGGAGCGGTCAAAGATAAAATAGATTTTTAATCTGGATTCTTGGGGAAAATGATAATGACTCTGATAAACAGGAAGGTTAAGAGAAGATCTAGTTTGGGGAGAAACCAATCTAAATCCACATAATTTAGGTCAACTTCAGTTGTCCTTATGATATGGAAATCAATGGAGCTACATGTCTCGTATTCAATAAAAACAAATATAATTGAGCACACAATGACAATGTATGGGTGTATCTCTGTAGGATGATCACACAATGGTTTTACCTTGAGACAACAGGATTAACAAAGCTGTAGAAATGGAAAAAAATCATTTGGAACTCTCTGCTACTGAGTTATCTTTGAGTATGTGTTTCTATTTATTCTTCTCTAATTGCTTCTGGCACTTTGGGTTCTTATTGTTCCCCAGGATAGAAATCAAGAGAGACAACAAATGGGAGTAGAAAAGTAAAAGTTTCTTAGCTTGTACGCAGGAGAGGCACAAGGGAGCTGGTGTGGAAAGGAAAGGGGCAGGTGACCAGCTCGTTAGGGAGCAGGATTGTGGGGCTTTTATTAGGCAAAGGCCCTTGTCACGGCATGTGGAGGTGGGGTTGTGCTTGCACCTGCGCTGCTGTTCAACATGCCAGCACATGCATTGCATGTATCATTAGCATGCTAGCTCTCCACCCCAGGGTGTGATTTTTACTATGCTAACGGGGCCAGGTCACCCTTAGTGGACTCCTGGGTGCTAGGGCACATGTGTAAGCCCGGGAATGTCCCGAAACTGCAGAATGTAGATCTTGGTGGTCTCTATCTGATTCTCCTAGCTTGCTGATTGGTTAGGGGCCTTATCTTGTTGAGCCAGGGGCCTTGCAGATGGCCTTGTCTCATTAGGCTGATTCCTGTCTCATAATCATGTTGGTAATGAACTTGTTAAACAATTTTACTGCCAGGGTATGAAGTACCATATTCAAATATATACATATTATATTCAAATTACTTAGATTTTTATTGTTGTCTTATTTTGATATGCTAGTGGCACTAATGAGAGGAAAACCATACCCACTCAGACCAATAAGGTTTCTCCATTGCCAAACTTAAAATGGTAAAAGAACCATAAGAAGTTTTTTAAAAAAGTAATCAGCCAGGTATTATTCTGATGTTGATGCAGGCTCAGCAAGCCAAGGAGTCGAAAGAAAGATTTCTTGGACTCTCAAGGTCCAGTATTAGTGCTTTTTAATCAGAGAATAACATGGGGATGGGACCCATGAGCAGTAAAGGGCTGCAATGTGCTGAGGTTTAGGGCGAAATGTATAAGCCATGGGTACGCGACTTATTTTTACTAGACAAAGGAGAGATGATGTAAAAAGTCATTGAATGGTATCAGTGCAGGTGGAGTCTGGTTATTGTGTGATCGTATAACTTTAGATACGAATAAGGTCATATAGATCATCATGTAGGCCAGGACACCTTGGGCTTCTCTCCCTGGGGCAGCCTTGATCCACATCAGTATCCCACCAAATCTTCAGGACTGACTTTTTTCTCTTATTGGGTTTGTGTTTGGCAGGATGATTCTCAAATGACTGAAGGAAGGCTGCTCAACAGTGGTCCATATAAAAGTTAGTCTTCTAAGATGAACATGGCCATGCCTGTTCATGAACTTTAGTACTTTGGAATTAAGTATTTGGATTCAGTAATTTTCTCTTGTTGGTTTTCAACAGTGTTTTATCAAAACCAACACCATTTTCTCCTTTCAGTCTGATGAGGATATTTGTAAAGATAAGTTGAAATAAATTTGGGTAAAATCTTTCACTCCTCCAAAAAGTTCAAAAAACAAAAACTAATGTCATCAAAATCAACAATAGGCTGAAATAGTATTTTTTTATGTTAAAAGAAAAAGGAAAAAATGGCCAAACCAAGTAGAAGAAATTTCATGATACATTCAATGGAATGTGATTCAGCACAAATCATTGGAAAGCCTGCTATATAACTAGGCCTTCAACTCATCCAAAGCAGCCCCAGTAATTAAAAATTCCAGCAGTTCAAGAGCACAATTTTAACTTGGATATCACCAGATGCTGACTCGGAGACAAGTGCAAGCATTCTACCTGGAAGGTGATTCCAGGAGCTGCTGGTGAAGTGGTCAAGAGCATCAGAATCCCCTGGAGGGCTTGTGAAAGTGGATTGCTGTGTCCCACCCCCAGAGTTTCCCATTCACTAGGTCTAGGTGAGCTCTGAAATCTGCATTTCTAAGAAATTCCCAGGTGATGCTTATGTTGATACAGGGACCACACTTTGGGAACAATTGCTTTAAACAGTCTGGGCATCAGTTCCTATGGGAAGCTGTCTCTGATGCCCTGTGCTTGTCTCTGTTTCACTCTGGAAGCACCTTGTATTTCTCTCTACCGTAGCACACTCATTGCTCTGTATTATAGTGTTCTCTTTCTTGTTCTGTCTCCCTGACTAGACTCTGAGTTTCTTGAGGGCAAGAAAACTGCCCTTCATCTCTTTTATTTGGGGAATGGCACAAAATAGTCACCCCATAAACATTGGGTAAGGAAAGGAAAGGAAAAGAAAATCACAGGGAAGAGAGTAAGAAAGAGAAAAGAGTGGGAAAGGAGAAGGAACTAGAGGAGAGGCAGGGAGAATAACAATCACAGTGAGGGCTTTAAATCCTTGATTAGTTCAGTGTCTTATGTTCTCCAGAAGGCAGATACTGAGAAAAGGACTGAATGCACTTAGTTTATTAGGGAGGGACAAGGATACCCACATGGACTTGGAGGTGGTACCGGAGAAAAAGGGAAGACAAACAATAAAGGATGCATGATTAAGGCAGCAAGCACTACTGGATGGACTGATGTGGGTGAGGGAGAAGCTCTTGGACATGGTGGAAAGTGCATGCCTTCCAGCCAAGCCTCCAAGGAGCTGGAGTGAATTTACCCCTACACCCTTCAGTAATTGGTTAGGGCTGCCCCCAGGAGTACTTTGATTCTCAGGCACTTTCAGCCTGCTGTGCAAAGGTCCTGGATATTGGAAGTGAGGCTGGCATGGGTAGAAATGGTAAAGGGATCCCAGTGGATGAGTGAAGAGCTAACAGTATCTGCTACACTCAGGAACCAAAGGGAAACTTTCATTAAGCTGTGTCAGGAAAAAGAAAGAAGCTGGGTTAGAATATGGAAACTTAACATGTTCTCATTAATCAATTAACAGATTTTAGGCTTTTATGTCAGAAGACTCTATTTAACAAAGGTATGAATTAGTCCAAAGCAATTTTTTTTGCACAGGATTCTCCCTGAGCTAACAACTGTTGCCAGTCTTCCTCTTTATTTTTCCCAAAAAGCCCCAGTACATGGCTGTATATCCTAGTTGTAAGTTCTTCTAGTTCTTCTATGTGAGCCACTGCCACAGCACAGTAACTGACAGATAGGTGATGTGGTTCCAAGACCGGGAAGCAAACCCAGGCCACCAAGATGGTGAGAGCGCCAAACTTTAACCACTAGATCATCAGGACTAATTCAGTCCAAAGCAAATTTAAGGAGAGACACCATCCTTAAAATATATATGTGTATATGTATATATGCAGATGTATATACGTACATATATAAACCTCACCAATATCAGGCTTCCTTAGAGACAGTCAATTGCCTGACTCAATCATCCTAAAGGAAACAAGTATGTAAAACAGACAGAAGAGAAAGCATAACTATATGGCTCAAGGAGTGGTTTGGAGAGGCAGAAATTCTTTCTGATTCCCCGTAGCCCTTGCCTAGGAAGTGATAAATAAAATAAAAGCAACCTCCAGCAGCATCCTCTTTCGAAGAATGTCTAATCAAGACGATTGTAAAGAAATCTATGAAAGTATTCTCCTGGCACTTATTAAGTGAAAATATGTCTTTATAAACTCTACACAAGCTATAAGAGTATGTTGTTGTTGGTAAAGCTATATTTTCTGATAACTGGAAAGCACTGTTTTAAATGTCACATAAATCCAAAATAATTACATATGTATACAGGCACATTTTTTCCATTCTATTTGCAAGCATTTCTAAACCCAGTTAATAAAATCACCTTCAGGTGGAGTTTAATTTATGATTTATTAAGCATTCAGTAAATGCTTTTATGAGCAAAGCAGAAGACCAAGCTTTGAGACACAAAGAAGCAAACACAGTCTTTGCTTTCAAGAAATGTATGACCTACTAAAGGAGATATGATGGATATGTAGAAAAATTAAGATTGCTAAGTACCATCACAAAAATAAACTATGGAAAGTCAGAGACAGGAAAGTTTATTTCATGTAAAGGAAGATAAGACCTCATAGGTCAGCTGATGTTTGGACAAAGCCTTAAAGTACCTACAGGGTTTGGAAATGTGGAGGGAGAGGAGCATTCCATGGGTACAAAATAGCAGAGACATGGCGGCACGATAACTTGGGTGATTTACAGACAGGAGTATAGAGTGCAACTTGGCCGGAGCATGGAGAGTACACAAAGGAAAGATAATCAGAGTCAGAGATAGGTCCGTAAAAAGCGAGGAAAGTTCTAGAGCTGCACTGTCCAACAGAGTAGCCATTAGCCACATGTGGCATTGAGCCTTTGAAATCTAGCTAAAAATGTATTTCAAAGACTTAGTAGAAAAAAGACGGTAAAATACTAATAATTTTTATATTGATAACATGTTGGAATCATATTTTAACATATTGGATAAAAACTATATTACTTTCTTTTAAATTTTTTAATGTGGCTATAACAAAATTTTAAATTACATATGTGGTGTGAATTATATTTTATTGGAAAATGCTGTTCTAGGACAATAACTAGAATGTTTAGACTCTGTTCTGTAAGAAATTGGGAGCCTCAGGACAAAAAGTGAATGACTGGGTTACATAATTAGATATCTGCTCCAAGATGATTAAGCTTGATTTAAAAGGGAGGGACAAGAGCAGAAAGAAGAAGAAAGAAAAGTATACAAGATGTAACAAAGCAAGTAGCAGTTGGGTGTGCAGAAAAAGAGAGAGGAGAGTGACGTTGGGAAGGCAGAATTGGCAGTATTTGGCAGTGGATCAGAAGTTATGTGCAAGAAAGGGTAGAAGTCAAGAAGTCAAGCACAATGCAAAGTCACTGGAAGAAGCAATTGGAATAAGTGCAATGCTGTTAATAGAACAGCAGGAGGGAATCAGTTAATAGAAAAAAAGGTGGGTTCAGCTTGGGACATAAGGAGATTTAGGTCCATAGGACATATAGGTGGAGTAGCTGAGCAAAGAGTTCTGTGTGAGAACAGATGCTCCCACACCGTGGGAGATTTTCAAAGACCATAAAGAGGAAAAAAACACTAGCACATTTTCTTGAATGGCAATTTTTACTCAAGAAATGGAGCCTTCTCATTCCCCTTAGATCAGGCATAGATGCCCCAGCTCCACGTGCTATCAAAAACACTATAATAAATGGTCAAATGTCACCAGGCAATGGTGTCTTTAAAAGAAAGTTCAAGCTGTGGAAAGTATAACATAAGGGGAAACTCCTCCTTCCTTTAGCTGTTGTGTACTGAGCTCCGCTAAGGGCCGGGTGCTGTGTAGCGTGCTGCACAGGTGGACAGGAACAAGGCATCAGCCTGTCCTGAGGGTATTCACAGTCCTCTAGGTTTTTCCCAGGTGAAGTGAAAATGTTAAGGAATGATGAACCTGCTATGAAAATTTGTCAAACCTTTAAGCTGCGAAGACTACAGTCTCTAGTAAAAACAAAACCTGAGGCAGACTGGAGAGGTTCAAGAACGGTGCTGTTTTCATCTCATCTCATGACTGGTTTTAATACAATACAATACTAGCCTTAACACTTCCTAACATTCTGTATCATTAAGCTTCTTTTGTTTTTAATATTGATATTCAAGAATCCTTTCTTTCCAGTGGAGACAAAGTGAGTTCTGTGCTCTATATGAAGTCATGTCTCTAATTTTAAAATATCATTTCCATAATCAAAGATACCTACAGGAGCCTGCTTACAGCTGAGAAGACTACATCTTGCAAACTAGAAAAATAGATACTCATTCACTAGTGAGGCAAATGAAAACATCACATCAAATTCTCAAATCGTTAACTGGAATTGTATCATGGTTCAGATGCAATTGCTTGGTGGTTGGTTGGGGGCAGTCTAACAACCATAAACAGAATGTTTTGTATGCTTGGGGACAGAGGAAACAAGGGCATTGAAGCCTTGAAGAATCACTCTCTTCTCATGAAAGTCTGACCCCTGAGTTAAAGGAACAGAGAACAAACATTTTTCAAACAGAGAGATGGCAGACAGCGGCCACAGTTTAAGAGACTGAATGGCTATAAATAGAAACTGCAATCACGTCTGACAGAATGTATGAGAACTGCACAGTGTTAGAGTTGAGTCTGTCATTCCCATTGACTGAGGTGGAGGCCACAGTTTTTCCAGATGTTTACTGGTGGTTCTGGCAGAAGACAATGTAAAATTCCTTCAAAAAAGATGACATAAGTCTAGAAAAGTTCTAGTATGGCAATTTAACTCACTCCCCTTCCAAAAACAAAATACAAAAGGTAGATGGAGGTCCAAGATCCTGCTTTGTCAGAATCCTGATGATACGTCCTAGGATATTGTCATGGCATCGGGGAGAGAGCTGATGGCAAGTCTTTCAGCTTGTAATTAAGCCTAAAAGAAGAAAATATGATCGAATGGTCATTCTAATATCAGAAGAATAAATAATGATACAGTGTCAGATCAGACAAAGAAGTTCTTTCTCAGAAGAAAAATATTACTGCAATTTCCATGTTAATTTGAGCTGAACTATTAGTTTGTAAAACTCTATAGATCTTTAAAAAATATCAATTCAAATATTCTAAGCTGGCAGTAAAATATACTATGACTTTATTTTTTTTCCTCTTCATTGCTTCAGAAGTCGTGACAATAGAATGAAGATATAGCCTCCATTACAAAAAGTGACATGGTGCGTGACCCTTCTAATGATTATGGACAATCAAGGCATTGACTTCACCCTCATTCCACATTTAAATGATGGCATGGTCAGGGCCCCTTTCCCACTGTAACATTTGTTTAAGTTTAATTACTGTACAATTAGAAAGTCATCTTGTTACATTAAGTGCAAGACATTAATTTCAAAAGAAATAAAATTTCTAAATCTCATACTCCCTAAATACCAGCTAGGGGAAACTCACCTAAAAATGAAGAGGATTTTTAAACTTTGATGTTAAAATATCCTTTTTTTGGAGGGAGATAGCTAACCTTTACTGATCTCTTATTAAATGCCAAGCACTGGGTGAAGTGCTGTACACAGACCATGTCATTTAATTCTCACTCTGTCTTATGAGAGCCTAAAACAAGAATGCCAGTGATTGACATTCCTAGAAATGTGAAGACCCAAGCAAAGTCTATCCACCCCCCGCAGACCCCCACCTCCGCACCCCAACACTGCACACCTCCTCAGGTCGCTGTTCCCCCACCTGATCAGGTTCACCTGACTGGCTGCACAGCATAGACTGCTAGTGCCCCAACATGGGGTGTGAGAGAGAACACAGCACAGGGGCAAAGTAAACATGGTCCTTGGAGACTCCCATGGAGAGCAAAGTACACTCTAAATGTGCTACTCCTGTGTTTATTACACTAAAGTACGAAACAACATTTTAAGGATTTTTCTTTGCCATAGCTAATGATTTTCTCTATCAAAAATAACCAGAGATTAGCAAGAATGCAGCAGAAATGTTTTACAAAGAAAGCAGGGTGAATTAAATGCCACAGTTAATTGCAAAGTCAGTAGAGGCAAGGGGGAAGATAGAGTTCCCTAGGAAAGCTGAATCAGAAATGTTGACTACAAGTAACAGAAGTCAAGCTGAACTAGCTAAGCAAAAAGGGGAGTGGGAGGATACTGGAGACTCTTGGGAAATACAAGGACAGGCTAGCCATGCTGAACACGGAAAGGTCAGAATGAGAAAAGCTCTGATTACTGAGCTCCTTAAAAATTCTGCTAGTGATGGCCAATAAGCACACAAAAAACTCCCAACATCACTAATCACTAGGAAAATGCAAATCAAAAGCACAAAGAGATACCACTTCACAACTATTAGGATGATGGCTATGTTAAAAAAAAAAAAAAAAGAAAGAAAGAAAGAAAGAAAAACAGAAGAGAGAGAGAGAGAAAAAGAAACAACCAAAAAAAAAAAGAAAAGAAAGAAAGAGAGAGAAAGAAAAAGAGAGAAAGAAAGAAAGAAAGAAAGAAAGAAAGAAAGAAAGAAAGAAAGAAAGAGAAAGAAAGGAAGAAAGAAAGGAAGGAAAGAAAGAGACAGAAAGAGAGAAAAGAAAGAAAGAAAGGAAGGAAGGAAGGAAAGAAAGAAAGAGAAAGAGAGAGAAAGAAAGAAAGAAAGAAAAAGAAAGAAAGAAAGAAAGAAAGAAAGAAAGAAAGAAAGAAAGAAAGAAGAAAGAAGATACGAAAAATAACAAGTGTTGGTGATGAAGTAGAGAAATGGAAACCCTTGTACTTTCCTGGTGGAAATGTAAAATGGTGCAGCCACTATGGAAAACAGTATGTCAGATCCTCAAAAGATTAATCAGAATTACCATATGATCTAGCAATTCCACTTCCAGGTAAATACGCAAAAGAAGTGAAGGGAGGGACACTCATGTTCATAGCAGCATTATTCACAATAGCCAAAAGGTGGAAACAACACAAACGTTCATTGATAGATGAATGGATAAACAAAATATAGTATATACATACAATGGAATATTATTCAGCCTTAAAAAAGAAGAAAATTCTGACACGTGCTACAACATGGATGAACCTTGAAGACTTTATGCTTAATGGAATAAGCCAATCACAAAAGGACAAATATTCTATGACTCCACTTGTATGTGGCAACTACAGTAGTCAAATTCATGGAAACAGAAAGTGGAATGGTGTTTGCCAGGGGCTGGGGAAAGGGGCAGTGGGGAGTTATGTTAAATGAGTATAGAATTTCAGTTTGGGAAGATGAAAAAGTTCTGGAGATGGATGATGGTGATGGTTGCACAAGAAGTGTAAACACAGCTAGAAAATAGAGGGACAGTTCCCAAAGAAGGGAGAGGCCCCAAAAAGTGTACACCATAAAGACAACTTTTAGCAGATAGCAGACATCTGGTGTTTTTCACATTTCTACACAGTTCCATTTATTCTGACGACATTGACTGAACAGTTGTACATTTCAGGATCACTGAATGGCTGAAATTATTTGAACCATCTCTGTGACTCTCTCATGTCCCTGGATATTTGGAGTGATACCTTGAAAAGATTATTTAGTCATCTTCATAAACATGAATTTTTAATTATAGGAAAGATTTAGATGTTACAAACACTAGAATATTTTTCTAACGCCTTCATTTTTAGTTCTCAGAAATGTTAAGCAAATGGGATACGTTTCCTCAGTGCTTTTAGGTAACTAGCAAAACAGAATACATTCTGAAGAAGGGAAAAACAGTTTTCCTATTCTCTTCCCTTGGCCATGGAAGCCAGGCAGATGGTCTCTTGTTCGTGTAAATAGCCACCAAAATGTCAGTCGTGGCCAGATGAATGAATAAGTTGAGAAATTAAAGAGCAGAAATAAATGAATGAATGAAGGGTGAAGCATCTGCTTTGGGATTAATAAAAAGAGCACTGAAGTTACCGTCTAACAATTGACGTTACGTGCTTGGCAAAAACTGGGTAGTTAAACTAGTTAAGAGCAGCTCATATACGTATTGTATTCCAGAGTATTCCATCCTGACCCTCTAAATGTTTCAGAATGAACACTTTATTGGATTAGGCAAGTCAATAAGGGGCCATTTGGCTAGATCTTTATCATGGTTTCTGTGGTTTTATCCATAGAGACAGTTGTCAGTTTGGCTAAGAGTAAGTGAAATTACAAAGAGAAAAAGACATAAAATATCCTCTATAATTCAAAAGTAAAAAACAAAATGAGACAAAATAGAGGAGAAGAAAAAAGAAGTAAACATTCAGGTATTTACATTTTGGCAGTCTTTATACAAGTAGTATTAGCTAATAGATATTTGATCTGTTCTAGATTCACTAATTTCCCTTTGAAACTAATTGTGCTTTTACTTCAACTACATCTTTCTGGGAAAGTAAAACTAAGAGAAATAGAATGTAACTATTTATTATTATATCACGGCATAGAAATTTTTCCTACAAAGTACTGCCTTTTTTAGAAATAGTAAAATGTTTAATTGTAACAAAACGGAATTATCTCCCTTACACACAGAAGAATTAAAATTAACTTACTTAAAATTAAATTTTAAAAATGTTAAGTTCTAATGTAAAAAAAATGGCAAACTACATAGCTTTACCAAGCCTGACATTGAGTACAATACATTGTCTATCAATAAAGGGCATATCATGTTACTTAACTCTCAACATTGCCTGCCCTGCCAGAGGAGCTAGAGTGTGGGAGTTAAGCGCTCAAATCTTAGAGCCACACTCTCTGGGTTTGCAACCCATCTCTGACACTATCTGTCACTTAATCTCCCGGTGCCTCCATGTGCTCATTTGGAAAATAACGATGATGATGACAATGTCGACGATGAGGACGCTGATGGTGTAGTGGTGATGATGATAAACCTATCTCGCAAGTTTGTTATGAACATTAAATAAGGTAATATAGATAAAGTGTTTGTAATGGTGCTTAATACATAGAAAGTGATCTGAAAGTGTTACCCTTGTATCTTCTAGTCACTGCAGGTTCCAAAATCTGCGAGCAATGTTAGCAGGTAGGAGAACAAATGGTACCTGTTTTTATTTCCTTCCCGCTAATATCCGTTTTCTGTGTGTCAGTAGCTTCATTCGGAAACACGCATGCCAGTTGCTCTCCCACAGAGCAGTACCACTCCAGCCCGCAGCCGTCCTCTCCCAGTGCCCCCAGCCTGCTTCATCTGATAGGTCTGGGGCTCTCTCTGCTGTTTCTGAAAGTATTCAGCAGCTTCTTTAAATGTTGTACAGCTAAACGTGAAGGATACATAAACATGGTAGAAGGACATCACAATGCAAGTAAACCCAGAGAAATTAAATAATTGGGTATAGCAAATATAGTCACTGCTGCCAAAAGGAACTACTTATGTCAAAAAGGAAAGGAGGAAAATTGCAGCAGGAATTCTTATAAAAAATTATGTTTTTAGTACTGAAGTCTTTTTTTAATGTACAATATGTTTAAAATATGTACATTCTGCTAGCTTTGCCAACTAGGCACTAACCACTCATATTTTTTATGCTTTTAAAATTATTTTAATTATTATTTTGGATAATGTTTTTGTCCATCCTTAACGTCAGTGTCCTTAGAACTTTTAAACAAGAAATCATCAAACTACAAAATGAAGATAATATAATGATACATTGGAGGAGAAGAACCTTATTCAGAAACAAGCATAAAAAATAAGTGAGTTGGTAGGTGGAAAGAACCACGCAGTAAACCTCAGAGGATGGGTCCATTCATTGCTGTATTCTCATTGTCTGGAACAGTGCCTGTCACACAGCAGGCATTTAATAAATAGTTGTCTGAGTTTTGAATAAATGAAAGAATTGTTAACTTATAAACCTATTATCAAGCAGAAGGTTCTGGATTTTGTATAAGGGGTCAACAGTCTGAGAAGTGGCTCTCAACTCGGGCAGGATAATCTTCTTATGGATATTTGGAAACATGGTGCAGGGTTGGTTTGTCATGATGACTGTGGGTGCTGTGGACAGTTCGTAGGCGGGGCCCAAGGAGGCTAAAGTCTCTGCAGTGTGGAGACAGGCAGAGAGAACGATTACAGGACAGCTCAGCACAGTAAAGAGCTTTCCCACCCAAAATGTAAAAAGCAGTGCATCAAAAATTACTGGAAGCAGAATTGAGGTAGAAGGGACAATAAAAACAAAGACAAGGACATCAGAGAGGTTGGGGCAGGACTCGAGCACCTTGCACAGTGCTCAGGAGGCCTCTGCTAAGAGTAGAGGAGAAACTATTTAGAAAACTGAGCTGGCCTAAAAATGTCTAAATCAGAGCTTCTGGGATATGTGTACAAGCTGCAGCAGTGACCCCAACCATCTATTTTTTTAATAGTAAAACAAATATGGAACAATTATAAAGTAGTACACAAATTTACTTTAAGTTAACAGATTCAAAGAAATCCTATGTTTGTGGCAAATATCTGGGGCATGTTCCCAGAGCTCCACATACATCTACACACACACCCTTTACCTCCTACCCCCACACCATCAGTGGGTGGTTCTTTGGCAGAAACACGGCCTCACGCCCTGAGCAGTGAATAGTTCATCAGAGATGAAAAGAAGTACTAAGTAGGGAACACTGCGGGGGTAGGACCAGGGTGGGAGCCAGCAGAAAAAGGCATCTCAAGAAAGGTGAAGATGCTCAGGAAAGCCCACCAAAGAAAACTTCAAGGTAAAAAATCACAAATTATACAACATGACAACATTAACGCCCTGTTTATTTCACTCATTAAATATTTACTGAACACTCTATGTGCATCAAGCACTGTGCTAGCCCTAGGATTAGAGATGAGTGAAATACATGGTTTGGCCCTTGTGAAGCTTATAGTCTATCAAGAGAAGAAGACATTAAACAAATAAACAACAATTGAAACTTGCAGAGCACTTAAAGAGAAGATAGCAGGGAGATCTATTTTAAAGTGTGAAGGAGGACTTCCCTAAGGAGCAATATCTTCTGGGGTTCTGAACAATTAGTAGGAATTAGGCAATCTGTGCAGAAATGCATTCAGGGAGAGAGCTCAGCCTGCACTCAGGCCCAAGGCAGGACAGGGTCTAACACATTCCTGGAGCTGTAACAAGGAAAGTGTGCTATTTTCTTGTTGAGCTGGGAGGAGAGACTTAAGATAAGGCTGAGGACAGGCTGGGGACAGACCCCTCCAGCGTCCTACAGGAATTTGGGCTTCCCTCTAATCAAACTGGGAAACCACTGGAGGGCTTTAATTAGATATGAGCCAAGATTTGTCTTAATAAGGTCACTGGCTGCAGTATGGAGAACACTTGGAGAAGGAGCAAGAAAAGGGACAAGGAGATCATTAGGGAAGCTACTGCAGTGGTCCACAGGAGAGGTGATGGTGGCTGGGTTGGGAGGGACAGTAACAGAAATAGGAAATATGGATGGATACGAAGCACAGAGTCAAAGGAACTGATAACGAATTGAAAGTAGGGAGTAAGGAAGAAGTGAGTGACAAGGATGAATCACTGGCACGAGCAACTGCGAGGGTGACAAAGGCTGCCATGTTCCCAAGTGGGCAGATTGGAGGAAGAAGAGTTTCAGGGGAGGGCGCTCAAGGAGTCGGTTTCGGACTTGTTCTCCAGCAGTGTCTGAGAGCAGTCCTGACAGAGGTGCTTGATATTCGAATCTCCAGCTCAGAAGTGAGCTCCGGATCAGGTGTGAATTTGGGAGTTCCAGGCACAGATGTAAAGACATGGCATGGCATTGGATCAAATCACCTAGGAAAAGGGGGTTTGTCTCAGTCCATGGAGGACCCACTATTAAATTCTCTGAAGTCAAGTTAAGTATGATCCCATGAGAGAATAATTTCATTTCTAGTAATTTTTCCATTGTATTTCACTGGGTAACCATTGTTTTTTTTCTGGTCTTTACTCTAACAGACTGAAATGCACAACAAAAAACAAAAAAGAGCCTTAGTGTTGTGGCTCTATGAACTTCGCATTTAGATGAACGATTCCATGTGAGGATGTGGCAATGATTGCTGTTTATTCGTGTGCTTCCTGTATTATGCGTGGGTTCAGCAAATGGTCACTAACCAGTTTTTATCAGAAGTTCACTGTGAATCTCTAACACACGGTATGTTAGTGTGGGGCATTTGCAGCCTCCTTGCACATCTCCTTCCGTGATTCAAACCCTGCTGGCCCCATCATCACCTGCAGATAGAGCTATACCCTAGGTTGCCTACTCTCCAGCCCTCTCTTGCTGCACCCACACAACAGCACCATTTAGTAAGAAATGCTTGCACAGCTTCCCACCACCCTGCCTTCACTCCCACTTTTCCTAGGCCTAGCCTACGCTTCCCTCTCATCTCCCTCAAATGTCGAACTTTCACCTTTAGAATGCTCTTCTGCTCCTCTGGCAGTCTCCGGGTTCCCCTTATTAGGTCACTCCCTCCTCTCCGCTTACTTGTCGGTCTTCCCATGAACTTCTTAAAATCACAGTCTAGGTCTACTTCCTCTCTGAGCCTGTAACTGCTGGCACGAGGCCTGCCATAGGGGAGAAATGTGAATGTCTATTGAACTGAATTAAACTGACCATCTTAATGTAGTTTAATATGGTAGAATTTGATTATTTTGTTAAGCCTGGAAAAACTACCTCATATTTCCTGAATCATTGGAAAATAAATAAATAAACTACTGCACACTTGGAAATGCAGTTACTCTCACAATTTTAAAGACGCTGGTCATTTAAAAGAAAAAGAAAGAGTGCTGTTTGGCTTAGACAAATTTTATCAGCTACCCAGGGACAAGTCCAGGCTACATTTCCAGCCACTTAGTGAGACCCAAATAATCTCCAGCCTTTTGAAAATGCTACTCATGGTACCACTTAAAGAAAACAGAAGGTGGGACAAAAATCCTTAAGAAGTCTGTGCATTTAACGTGCTCCAGTGCTTCAGTCTGGAATTCTGGTGTAGCTCAAAACAGCAAGCTTTCTCAGAGTTTAAAATTGTGCATTGCAAAATTGTTCTAACCCTGCGCACTCAAAACACAGCAACCAAAATAGACAAATAGTTAAAAAGTAGCCCTACTATACAAAATATAACTGCCCAAAACAAAAGACACTTTCTCACTAAATTTACCTTAACTTACTCTATTAATCTCATATAATAACATTTCAGACTTAATAGAGCTTTCTAGGAAAAATTCCTCTGGTTGAGAGAGCTCAGCTAGAAAGGAAGTCTTCCTTGGAGCTAGTCCTAGTCTAGCGGTCTGGCTTTCAATGAGTCGCTTAACCTTCTAGCTCCTCAGTTTCCTTGTATGTTTAATGGAACTAATAATAATTCTTTCTTAAAGTATCATTGTGTGGATTCAATGACAAAAGATTTAGTTGACTTTCAGTAGATGGTTATGAAATATGAATTATCATTCTTGATCACATTTGTCAGTTAGGATTAAGGATATGGACTCTGGGGTCAAACAATTTGCTGTATGACCATGGGAAAATTATTTCACCTCTCAGGGCCTCAGTCAGCTACATAATTTGTAGAGCTTGGGGCCATATGAAAACACAGTGCTTCTTGTTCAAAAATATTAAGAATTTCAAGACAGTGACAAATAGCCTTAAACCAAGCCCAGGACCCCTTTGAGGTCCTGGGCAAATTGCACAAGTTGCAGGCCTGTGAAGCCACTTCTAGCTCCTGTTTCCTGCCCTGGGGATGATAAAAGTATACACCTCATAGAGTTGGTAGGGGATTAAATGAGACAATATGTGTAAAACAACGAGAGCAGTGTCTGGCACATAGTGATTACATAAGCGTACGCTGTATAGATAGACACAAGAACAAAAGAGACTCCAGGGAACTCTAGAGCCCTTTTTGAGTTATAAAGAGTCATGTCTTCCAAATCTTAATTTTATAACATAAGTATAGTAAAAAAAAAAAAAGTCCTTATATTTTTCATCTTTTATTATTTACCTCTCTTCCATTGAAAACTTCTCCTAGTACAACTCAACACCCATCCCTTTCCGGGTCATTCTGTCTTTGGATAACTCAAGCGAAAGGAAAGCTGTAAAGGTAGGATATATATTTCAGCTTCTTCAGGAACTTGTGGAGAGAATGGTGTGCCTAAAATCCACTGGTCAAACCTCATTCTCTGAAAGAGGTTCAGCAAGAAAAGATGTTCGAGAAAAGAGTAATGGAAAGCACCCAGATCAGACTAAATGGAATCTCCCTGCCTCTGCCAACCTAGGAGAAGAGGAATCAAAGCAGAGAAAATCCGTAACATTGAGGTATGGCCCCAAAGGCCATTTTTGTGCCTAATCTGCTCTCTCTACTTTGTGGAGGACTAAGTACTCAAACTTAGAATGAGAATATTAGAATTCATTACATCCAAGTTGATTTTTTTAAAATATCTTCTGCCTGGATTTCACACTTTACTTTGGAAAAATATTAAAATTAAAAGAGAACAACCAGTTTGCTAAAGAAAGAAGGTGACTGGAGTCTTATTACTCAAAATGTCGGTTCTTTAGAAGCAGACAGTGACTCAAATCTATCAATAGGTCTTTAAAAAGTTATGGCATTTTTTGATGATTTTATATGAGAAATAGTATAGACATTTTCCTTTTCCCAGACATTTTCTTTATATCCTAAAAAGGAAAAAAGGGGCTAAAAATAGTAGTAATCATCATCATCATAGTAATAGTGATTTTCTTCCAAGAAGCTTAAAGTACTTGTTAAATATTTTATAATGAAAAGAAGGTAAATGGACTATTGGATTACTGGCCTTACTATCATTATTTAGGATAACGTGATAGCATCTGTAGTGAATTTTAAAATAGTGGAGAAAATCAAATATCTAAGAAATACAGAAAGGTAACTTATTTCTCTTATTTTGACCTCTGATCTTCATTTTAGTTCAATATATATTTCTAAAAAAATACCTGGGGGATTGAGTTCTGATAGCTCATAACGTAAGTTACACCAGCATGAACTGAAGACAACATAACAATTTAGAAAATGAATGGTCAAATAGGAAATGTCACATAAACTTATCAATCTGGTCATTCAGTATTCGTGACTCACACATGGAGCAACTATTTCAATATTGGCATTCATGAAAAGCCCCATACCAGTTCTCCAAGCAAATTAGATTCTTTGGGAATAAATGTGGAGGCAGTAGAACAATTTTCATTAGTCAGTTCTTATTAGTCAATTGCTCATCCATCACTATGGATGTTGAAGTCATTCAGTGTCTGGGTATCAATGATGTCATCTGTCTGAGGATCTATTAGCACATTATCACTAATCCTTGTCAACCAATAAACATTTGACTCCTCAAATGTAAAACTTTAGTACAATTATTTGAAAGTGCGACAGATATTATCTCGCTATCAGTCTAACTGAGCATGTTAAAGACATGACTCACTTTATAGAGGTAAAATAGTTCATTAGAATGTACTTCTGCTGGCTGGGGCTTTGGAATCAGACAGAATTACACATAATTTCTGTCCCCACAACTTACTACCTGTGTGAATGCAGACAAGCTACTTTAACTTTTCAAACCTTCAGTCTTCTTAACCATGAAATTGTCATACAATGATATCTACTTCATAGGGTTGCTGCAAGGAGATAATCTATGAAAAGTGCTCAATACATATGAGCTGCCATAACTCTCATTATTTATACATTGAAATGCATTTAATAGTATATTAGAAAGACTATAGTGTCTAATATAACTTAGGGTATGAGTAAGTTTAACATAACCTCAAAGATCAATATTACCAGAATTTCCAGCCACTATTACCAGAGCAGTAGTTCTTGAATGACCTCTGAAGAATTCATCCAAGAGCTCTGAGGAGTTACTTGGGGTAAGGACGGAGTGGAATGGTGGGTTGTGGGGAGAGATGATGGACTAGGGACACAAGGATTTGGAGGACCAAAGTAGCTTGACACACTCTTCCCTCAGGTACACCAGAGCATCTCAATGTCATCTGAAGATATCTTTGATTCTTCGCTTTCTCTCACATCCACATCCAATCCATCAGCTGATTGTCAGTGCTACCTTCAATATATATTTAAAATCTGACCAGGTCAGACCACCTCTAACTCCACCACTGCAATCTACATCACCATCATTTTCTTTTTGTTCTCCCTTCTACTCCCAGCTCTCCCACAAAATCTGTTCTCAACACCACAGCCATAGTGATCCTGTTGAAACCTAAACCTGACCTTGTCACTCCTGTACTCAAAACATTCCAATATCCTCTCAATTAATGTAGAGTGAAATCCAAAATCTTTTCTGTGACCTACAAGGTCACTCACTACCTCTCAAATATCATTCCCTACTGCGCTCCTCCTCACTCTTTCTAATCTAGCCACAGTGATCTCCTTGCTCTTCCTCCAACACATCAAGCACACTCCTGTCTTGGGGTCTTTGCGCTCATTATGCCCACTCTCTGGACCACTCCTCTGCATGGCATCCACATAGACACTTCCTTCAGGTTTTTTTTCAATGACACTTTATCAGCGATGCCTTCTCTTACCCTCCTACATAAACTAACTCCTTCGCACTTCCGCTTTCTTTCCCTTCACCCTGCACCTATCACCACCACCAGACAAATCCATTATCCACTGTTTAATATCTGATCCATCCACTAAAATATAAGTTCCATATGGGAAGAAATTTCTTTTCTTTATCTTGTTCATTGTTGTACTCCAGTACCTAAATTAGTCCCCAGTGCACAGTAGATGCTTAAGAGAACTTTGTAATTGGTTGGCAGAGTGAAGAAGCAAGGAGTATACTGGATGACTCTTGAGATGTTGGCTTACAGAAGTGAGAAGATGATGATGCTCTTAACTGAAATTGGGAATCAGGAGTGCATTAGTTCTCTATTGCTGCATAGCAAATTACCCCAAAAGGTAGCAACTTATAATAGCAAGCTCAGAGTTTCTGAAATTCAGAAATTTGGAAGCAGATTAGCTAACTAGCTCTGGTTCAGGTTCTCTGTGAAGTTGCAACCAAACTACTGACCAGGGCTGCAGTCTTCTCAGGAGTCTATTGTGACTTCCACACTCACTCATGTGGTTGTTTGCAGATCTCAGTTCCTCCTTAGTTATTGGCTGGAGGCTTCAACTCCTTGCAACATGAGCTTATTCATAGGACTGCTTACAACATGGCAGCTTGCTTTCTCCTCCTCCCCACCCTTCCCCTGGTGAGATATCCAAAAGAGAGAAAGCACAAGCAAGAGAAAGCTTTCAAGATGGTAGCTGCAGAATTTTCTTTACCTAATATCAGAAGTGATGTATGATCACTTCTGCCATGTGGTATTGGTCACACAGACCAACCCTGGTACAGTGTGGAAGAGGACTACACAAGTGGGTGAACACCAGGAAGTAAGGATCATTAGGGGCCAGCATGGAGGCTGCCCAACACAAAGGGCAAACTGTGAGTATAGCAAAGGACAGGCTGACTTTGAGGGGCCTTTGAGATATTAAAGGAGAAATGTCACAGTGGTGAGGATAGTTCTAGCAAATGAAAGCAGGTCAAGGGAACCAAGAAAACATCCTAATTTGAGTGTGTTTCAGTGATAATCACAGCATGATTCAAATTTATTATTTTGAAGTCTCAAAAAAATTGAGATTAAAGTTGATCTACCTTCATTTTATTTTATGCAACTAATGTTATTTCTGATGTATGAATTTGGAGAATGCATATACTTATTAAAATTTAGGAAAATCTACTCTATGACTGATAACTAATATTAAATTATGTAATTAGATGAACTATTAATTCATTCAGTAACCATACTTTACTTAGTGGATTAAAGAATATTTATAAAGGATAAAATCAGATTACATAAAATCGATTTTCCATTTATCTCACATCATTGTGAAGTATGAGATTATCTGGCAAGAACAACACAACATTCCCCTACGTGACTCAAGTCTTCTCCTTTACCTTCCATTTCAGAGAAAAAAAGCTTTAAAAAGGATACCTCCTCCAAATGTGCCCTTGATGCCACCTGGCCCCACCTTCTTTGAGAACTTGCTCATAAATGATCTCCTCACTTCTCACTTCTTCTGAAATCATATGTTCTCATAGGATCCTTCCCCTCAACTTATAAACATGCACACATGCCCTCTTCTTACACAATAACTTTTCCTTACCCTTGTTACCTTTTTCTTCATCAACTACAATCTTATCTGCTTCCTTCCTTTCTCTGCCAAACTTTACGAAGAAAATGCACCAGTAACTCCTATGTTTTCCTTCCATTTACTGAAATCCAACGTGCATTCTCATCTGCTCTACTGAAACTGTTTTCCCAAGGCCATTGAAGACCTCCTAGCAATCAAATCCACTGGCTTTTTCTCATTTTCATCTTTTTCTGCAGCACATAATTGTGTCAACAGCCTTCTTGTATCAAAACTCTCACTTCTGGTTCACTATAGGCTCTTCTGCTCTCATCCTCCCTCTATCTTCTCTGTCTGTGACTACTCTGTCTCCTGACACCAATCTAAATATAGATATCTCCCAATGATTGGTCCATGGATTTCTTCTCTTCTTCAATGTTTTCTCCCTCATCAATTTTATCCAGGCTCTTGACTTCAAACACTGCCTAGATGTTGATAATTTCTACATATCTATTTATAGCTCTTATTTATCTCTCAAAGTCAGCCCCACATTTTAAACTACAGCCCCACATTTTTAATTGAACTCAGTATATTTCCTCCTTAGTGAAGACACCAGCCTCCTGAGACCCTGGGCTGAAAACATTTTCACACCATTAACGCTTCACCTTTCCTTAACTGCCAACATGTAGTCAGTATTTGTTCTGCCTCCATAATAGTTATAACATCAATTTCCTCCTCTTTATTCTCACCACCACTGTCTTACTTTAGGTTCTTATGATTTCTTATCTAGAACACTAGTGTGGTCCTCAAACTGTCTTCCTCCCTCTATTGTTCTTCTTCCATTTTCTGTTTTATACATGGTACCAGAATCTTCTAATACATCCCAAGACACACTTCAATAACACACTATTACAAAATGAAGTCCAAACTCCTTATTCTGACATTTCATTCTCTCCATTAACTTATCTGTACTTAAATTCTACCGTGTTTACCAACATCACGAAAAAGCTCCAGCCTTCTTGATTCAGTTTCTGCTTTTGAGTAAACTCAAATATTTAAGGTTCACTACTAATATATGAAACTATAAAAGTAGCTGTTTGGCTCTGACTAATGATCAAATATTTTATCTGTTAAATAAAAAAATGTTCATGACACTTGTTGAAGAACAGTAAGGCAGACTTTATTCGGACGGATTATTGTGTCGGGCATAGGGACCACAGCAATGGGGTTTTGAAGCAGGGGGGAAAGATTGGGCTCAACTTTGAACACAACAAGGAAAAGTGGGAATTTATAGCCAAAGAGCAGGGAGGATATCAGTGGATGCAAAATTATTAAGAGGAAACATTAAGGGTATGAGAGGATTCTGACTAAACCAATCTAACAAAACACTTGCTGAAGGCAGGCCAGGGTAATGAGACATCATCTGGGGATGGTGGAGCACGAGGAACCTGATCAAATATTGAGGGTGACCAGATATCACGGGTGGGGATTCTGACTGAACTGATTTCACAAGATTCTTGCTAAAAGTGGACAATGCAGAGACAAACACGGAAGCCCAAAAGTCAGGGCCTTATTGAGAAGAGAGGTCAGAGGAGCCTGAGTAGACTCTGGCCAAGGAGAAAATCTTTGTCATTCTCAGCTGACTTCAAATACTCAAAACCCAAATAAATGATCTCCAAGTCTCATTTTTTGAAGAACAAGAAATGGCTTTCAATGAAAAGTTTTCCATCGATATATTTAATTATTGTTTACCTGCAAGAGGACTGGCTTCTTATCATTCAGTCAAATGCAAAGCTTTGCTCTGTGGCTTTGTCTATTTGGAAGGGTAATAATTCGACCACATAGCCAATCTGAAATGCATCCTTTTTTTAGTTTTCTAACGAAAATAAAATCTCATCCAGTATGTAGAAAATTTCCATGGAACATACTTTTGTGCTCACAAAAGACAATTACCTATTAACAAAATATTGCTTATTTGATCTGTAATAATACTTTACGATTTAGTCTATGAATTTAGAGGTAAAATCATTGATAATTAAAGTCATCAATAATTTTCATGAGATAGAAATCCACCAAAACATGTAAATTACAATTCTACACAGTGTTGGCTAATTCCATCCAAATTAGTATCAGATATCATACTAAAATTTAAACACATTTTAAACACTGTAAAACGTCAGCAAATCTGACAAGAAAACAAATCACTCAAACTAAAATATTCTCCTTTTCTGCCTGATATTAAACTAAAACAGAGAAAGGTGAGTGAACTGATTGACCATTCCTACAGACCATTTTCTCACACTTCACATGCTAATTATTTCAGACTTCACAGGGTACGTTCAGCTCCACCAGGCAAGTCTTGATCCTCTCATTCCTGCTCTAGGCACGAGGCTGGCAGTGGTGGATACAGAGCTCCTTTCTTAGTACAGCTGGTTTCTAATATGATCCAATTGGGCATAGAAGAAACACACTCAAGCTACATAACCAAAAAAAAGGTATTTCTTTGAGCCCAATTCTTAATTAACCCTCAGTAGTTTTCTTTGTTACTTCCTAATATGCATAAAGCTTACACATCACATGTACGATGTTGACCTGAAAAGAATGATTATACCATAACACTTTGGCAAGCATTGGTGAGTCATCCAGTAAAGGTCTAAAGAGAAAACACTGGACATGGAATCAGAAGACCCAATGTGTATCCCAATGCTGTCACTTTTCAGCTCAGTGATGCAGCACGTTGCACATTCTCTTCGGCCTTAAGTCTCCTCATGTGTAAAACAGAGGTAACAGTTCTCTCAGGTGATAGTTTTGATGCAAGTAAACAGTAAGACAATGAACGTGACAATCATTTTGTGGAAACTGTAAAGCAATACACAAATACAAGGCACATTTTTTATGAGGCCTCAGAAAATCTCTCCTTAGCAAAACCAGACTCCTCAGATTACGTTCACATCTCTGAGCAACTGCTATTTCTCAGGTTGAAAAACATCTAGCTCCATGTGTCTCCATATGAAACGAAAAAGCAAGTGCACTTTTGATTGACTAATGGCTGTATATCTTTGAGGAAAACTGAGCTAAAATAAGACTTAGGTAACATTATGATGAAACTGAGCAATGTTAGTGGCAAGAAGTTCTGCTAGGTTTTAGCTTAAGGAGCCAAAAAATAAAGTAAAAATATATATTTCTCTCAAAATCTCTACAGAAGTTGCATTTTTTGGTGCCAGCAGACACAATCTAAAACCTATGGATCACTTGAGAACCAGCTATAATCTTCCTGGAAAGGAAGGAGAAACTCTTAATTTCTTTCTCTGCAAATCATCTCTTCTCTCATATGGCAACACCTTTCCTTAACTCTTATGGCCATCTGAGAATATAAAGCCAATGGTGCGCTATTTCCTAATAATTAGTATACCTCTCTCTACATTCGTCTTACCTCCACTTAGAGTGATGGTGGCTAAGTTCCCAGGCTAGACAGATCTTATTTATATTTACATATCCATTCACAAATACAAAAAGTGATACATATACATGTCTGAATACCAGACTACACCAGAAAACACTGGTTATCAATAATGACAAAATCTTAACACTTGAAAGAAAGGACGCACTGTTGGACTATAATTACAGAATTACAGAAGATATTAGAAGCAGGGCAAGTGTTAAGGAAAAGATGAAATTAAACTTTCCCTTTGGCCTTTCCACTTCCTCTGTCTTTCTTCTCCCCTAGCACTTTCAAGCTATTCTTTAGTTGCCCTGATAATCTCACACCCAAACATACACACACCCCTACGATTACCTCTCTACTGCCATAAATATCTCTGTCCCCATCTTTTCAAACATAGCTCCTTTAACACAACTTAACTGTATTCTGATTATAGGAATTCTCACACAGATATAAAAGAGAGCTACTTCCATTAATATTTTGAATATTTACATTTATCTATATGAGCTTCCAGAATAAGACGAGGAAGAAGGACCTGGTCACCCACTTCTGAAAAAGTTGGCTATGAAAACCCTATGAATAGCAGCAGAGCATTGTCTGAAACAGCACCAGAAGGTGAGGGGATGGCACAAAAAGACTGGGAAGGGTTTCACTCTGCTGTACACAGGGTTGCTAAGAGTCGGATTTGACTTAACGGCACTAAAAATGTATACATGGAGATAGAGGTAGATAGGTAGACCTATCTATCTCTCTATATATGAACATTCACGTTTATATATAAATGCTTAAATAACTTTTAAACCTAAAATGCCAACTCTCTAGTAGTGGTTTTATGGATTGACATAGCCTAAGTGCCAAAGATATATATGATGATAAAAAGATATATAGCTGATAGATAGTTGAAAGATAGATGAATGATGATAGATTGATAGATAGATAGATAGATAGATAGATAGATAGATAGATAGATAGATAGATAGATAGATAGAGACAGCTAGATAAATGACAGCCAAGCAGCTAGAAATTAAGTGCATATATGTCTGTGCACGTTTATACATATATATGTTCCTATTGAGGAGAAGATATCCTTTAAATCACACAACTTTAGACAACCTCCTAGTCTGTTATATGTGGGGTCAGCCATGAGATGAAACAACCATTTTCTCCCTGAGCCAAGTGAAATATCAAACAATGGACAAGACCTTTGCAAAATGCTGCTTACACTGCAAACTGATGTCTTTTCTTAATATTGGGCAAAAATGATTTCTAAAATGCATTTTGGACCTTCAAACTGTTCATGATTATAGCATCCTTTTTCTGAAGTCCCTCTCTGATGTCTTTATCTCTATGATGGGTTCCCAGAAAAAATCTGTTCTTTCCACTTTCTGAAAAAAGCTATTTGCTTCAAAAAAACTCTCCTTTGGAGTTCTCTTTCAAAGATTTTTTGGTTGGGAAAATAGATATAATAATGAAATCTATCTATAGAGAATTATTACATTTAAGTTAATCAAATAATATTTATAATTTATGCAATCCTTGAAATCAAAGAAGTAAGTATAACTTCAGATTTATGATGAAGGTTAGCCTATGTACAACTTTACTGACAGAGCCAAATACAATGTGTGACTAATAGACCACTTGTAGAAGCATCTGATGCACATGTAATTAGGAATCATGAGTCCTTGCTCCACTCCTCTCTACAGCTGCCTAACAAAACAACCACTCTGGATTTCAATTTCCTCCCAGCAACGCTAATATTTGCACTACCTACCTTAGAGGGCCATGCTAAGAATCAAATGAGATGATATATTTTTAAACACTGTATTGGTTTATTATTATTATTATTATTTAGGCAAAGAACGTTATAAATTGCTTTTGGCTTTCAGGAAAACAGAAGTTCCAGCCTTTATTATTAACTTCCAGAGCTAAATCTGTTTGGTAGTTTAAATCTTTTGACTTTCTGGTAGAAATGCCTACCTACAGATATGAGGCATAAAGGCCTTAGTAATGATAAGATATGTTAAGTAATTGCTTAAGACCCTGTAAGTTTTAAGGCACAGTTTTTAAGGACAGTGGGAGGACTGCAGGGAGTTGAAGATTCAACTAAATCAAACCTTACTAGGAGGATTGCCAGGCAGAGTGCACACGTCCAGCTTAGTGTCTTGCCAAGTCAACCTACTCTCTCTGTGACCCAGAGCTTTAGTCCTATCCTTCCGGCCTTGAATTTCCCAGCTGGTTGACCTCAGATTCACCTTTCTCCTCTTAAAAGAATGTCTCTTTGAATAAGCATTAAATCTCCTTGAAACTCATTCACATTGCCCAGCTTTATGTATTTTATAAGCAACCAGAATAGAAAAGTTAAGACAATAATTATAAGCTCAAAATTTATCTCCTTAAAATATTGCTTTCACTTCGTCATTCTGCTGTTTAAAATAGTGTCTTGGGCCAGCTTGGTGGTGTAGTAGTCAAGTTCCTGCACTCCGTTTCAGCTGCCCGGGGCTCACAACTTCAGATCCTGGGCACGGACCCACACACCACTCATTAAGCCATGCTGTGGCAGCATCCCTCATACAAAATAAAGGAAGATTGGCACAGATGTTAGCTCAGGGCCAATATTCCTCACCAGAAAAAAAAAATTCCAGTGTCTTAACACTGACCATGAGATGGAACCCAGTTGGCTTAGGCAGCCTCACAAAGTTCAGCACAATACCACTTCAGCTCTCCAGTCCCAGATCATCTCCTAACACCCCAACAGCATTCATGTTGGTAAATATTCATGTCCATTCCCTCCCTAGCTCCACATGCAACTCTTTCTCTCTCCCTATTCAAATTCTATCCAACCTTAAAGCACACTATAAAGATCTCTGCCTTCTTTGAAGACCTCTCCAGCTACTTAAAACAAATGCCATTCACCAACACTTGAAGGACTTGTTTGAATCTCTCACTCACTTTTGCCTTTTGCTACTATCTGATTGCTTCATGAATATGCATCTAGCTTCCACCTATAAATTATAAGCTCTTGATAGAGGAATAAATTTGAAAGTTAGCGACAACATTCACAACCATTGTAGGAAAATAAAATAATAGTTTAACCAACAGAAGATGGAGGTGAACATAAGAATTAATACTGCCATCCTCATAGACCTTCAAAATTTGCATAGTATTTTTTTTATTAGCTTGATGAAAATTTTGTTTTATTCGCTATCGAGGACACATCTTACAGTGAGATTGAGTTTTCATATTCCAATGCTATGTTTGTGTACAATTTAGTCTATACTTCCCTGAAGATGCAACAAATATCAGAATAGACAGACCAATTATTCCCATCAAGATTGTCACCAAGGCGTATATAAACATATCATTAAAGACCCAAAGAGCAGGTTTGAGACAATTGTAGTTTAATTTATACCAATGTAGGCATTGATAATATTTCTGAACATCTTTAGCTGTTTGTCATTCATTTCTTCCACTTGAAATCTTTGTCTTTTGAAAGTCAAGGAGAAATGAGGGAAGTAAGTAGAAAGTTTCAACAAATTTTAACCTTTCTTCCCAACTATTTCACAATCCTGGTGTTGTCAGATTTTAGAGGGTTGTAAATATACCATTGCCAAATCCAGACCTTTGACTTCTAAGAAAGATAAATATGCGCAGAGATTGATTATGTTTCTCAATTGCACTTCTTAAATCTATTTGAAGAAAAATATTATTAAATGAAATGAAATAGAATTAAAACTCAAGATATAAATACTGTGTCTATATCTACCACTTAGCTGGGGGATTTTATATTTTGTAGATTTTAACATTTTTCCACAATTTAATATATTTTAGTTCCTATCTGTTGGAGCAGATTAAAGGTAAACTAGAACTCTGGTGAGAAAGCCAAAGAGAATGGCCAAGGAGGCTAAACTTTGGAGAATTGGGAAATAATGATAAGAATTTATAGAAACACCTGTGGTAAACCTGCATTGAGGCCAAGCTGCATATTAGAAAAGAACATTGAGATAATAGTAGAAACTCCAAGGCAAGCACAAATTCATAAACTGGAGAAGTTAGCAAAAACATACAGATGGAGTACCAAAGAAATATGTGGAAAAGCTAACCTGGGTGGAATATTTCTGAGGAAAAGTTATCTATTTGTTCTAAGTTGAATTTTTTAGAAATTGTGAAGGTAGGCTTGACTTTATTTGGACTGATAATTACCACCCTCTAAGAAAGTCCTCTGTGGGTCTTTGACTGAGGTGGTACCACCCACAATGCTCCAACTTCACAGCTGAGATGAACATGCATGACTTGTTTTCCTCCATTACTTGACATAAACTGCCTCTTGGCCTTAAATTCTCACATTCATGCTTATTCAGATTTGGAGGTTCAGCTCATAGCTTTTCTTTCCTGGCGAGCTTCTCCAAGTCTGCTTTGGTGACCTGCCTACACCCTTTATCTGACCTGTGTTCAACCCCTCTCATTTCAGCATGAATATCTCAAAGGAGATATGTTCTACTATCTGCGTCAAATTATGGCAATAGCCCAGCTTTATCCTCATGAAAATCAGTGTTGTAAAAGAATGATGAACTACCATGCCTTGTGAAATGAAGAAACCCTTGCATTGTGTAACATCAGACCACAAACTTTAAAGGGTTTTGAATTCATACTAATGGCAAAATATCCAAAAACTTTAAGGATACAAGATTAGTTTCATTAAGAACAAGCATTCTTGGGGCCAGTCTGGTGATGCAGTGCTTAAGTTCACACACTCTGTTTCGGTGGCCTGGGGTTTGTGGGTTCAGATCCCAGGAGCAGACCTAGCACCACTCATCAAGCCATGCTGTGGCAGCATCCCACATAACACAGAGGAAGGTTGGCACAGATGTTAGCTCAGCGACAATCTTCCTCAAGCAAAAAGGAGATTGGCAAGACATGCTAGCTCAGGGCCAATCTTCCTCAAGAAAAAAAAGAAAGAGCAAGCATTCTTGATTCAACCCAATCCTAAGACTTCTCTCCTGCTCATGTGTTCCCTCCACTGCCCTCAACTTATCTCACTTGGTGTTATGAGTAGGACCCACATAGCTTCTTTAGCAATTCAGTTTCATTTTATACTACTTTCTGTAAATGGCCTTTTCCCTGTTTCCATTTTCTCAACAGAATCATAGTTAATTCAGTATTGCATAAGTTGAGTACACCTTTGCCTTTTCTGTCCCCCATCACCCAGCCATATGCAACATAGTGAATCCCTTAACAAATTTTGAGAGATCACAGAATATATGTTCTAAAATCACATAAAATGTAATCTAAAGAAACTTTATCTTTGAGTCTTCCAATTGTTAAATTGATTCTGCACTCAACCAATTCAACACTTCACATAATGTATACATAAGTAGATTCACAGCTCATTATTTGTAACTCTCTTCCCTTAGCCAGAAAATTCCTCTATCTCATGATCATACTAACTCCCGTGTATTCTTCAAATTTCATCAAATAAGCTATTTTCCAAAAAAAAGTCTTCCTAACACCAACAAACTTTCCAGGACTCTCGCCCTCTCTGAGGGTCTCTGTTCCTTCATGTTGCACTCTGTGCATCATAAAGAAGCCTGCCCTCACCACCCAGACCTCACCCACAAAAAAAATACCTGTTCTGCAGTGCGTTCTCTCAGAACTCCACCAGGTGGCTGAAGACAATATAACAAAATCAGATGTTTCATCTAGAACAGAGTTCAATCACTAACAGGCATGATCATTGTAATATTGGACTGAATGCACTCAGCAGCAGTCTGCATCACTTTAAACTACAAATGGATTAATGATGGGAATTATTTAGGCACAATGCGTGAATTTTTTAGATGCAAGATGTACAGAGGGCTATTTTAGGGTAACAGAGAACTTTGTAACTCCTTAAGTGGGACACTCATAGATGGTATCAATGCCAGAACTATCTTTCCAGCAACTTGTAGCCAACAAAAGCTAGACTCTGAAATCCAAATCCAAACAAGAATCAGATAAACATGGAATTCAGAAAAATTATTCTAACTCTTGAACATCCTCTGTTGAATCTTCAACAAATTTTTCAACTTATTACTATTTATTACTTCTAAGAATATCAGGGATCCAGTAGCAAGATGGTGGCACAGGCATTCTCTGAACTCACCTCCTCCCATAGAGACAACAAATTTACAACTACTCTTGGAATAATTACCCCCCTCTGAGAGAAAACCGGAAACTAGATAAAAAGAACCACCACAAGGGACAGTGCTGACTGAGGTGTAAGAGGCAGAAATCCCTTTCTGCAGAGAAAAAAGCCACCTTGTAGCCACAGCACTTCAGGGCCAGGAGCAATCCTATAGTACACAGCCTTCCCTGGAAGAGTAGGGGATCTGACGGGGGCAGCTTTACCACAATAAGCAGCTTTTGGACTCAGCACAATTGAGATGAGTGTCATAACATCTGGCTTTCCTGGCTATTAACAACAATAAGGAATACCCCCAGAAAAGCTATCAGAAATAATGGAAAGAAAAGCTTGCTCTTAAAGGGCCCACACACAAATTCATCTGTTTTGGAAAGCAACCTAAAATCACCAGAAAGACAGGTACACAGTCCTTTGGTGAAAAAAGACTCACTTGATAGACTCTGGGCACATCTCAGTGAGAGGTGAGACCTCGCCATGCTGGGACCATCTACCCAGGGACTGAGACATTGGCACTAGTGATTATTGTGACCTAGCACAGGTGTGCTGGCACAGATACTGGCAGACTCCATTGTAATTCTTCCCCTGGCCAGTTAGTGCAGGGGTCTGCCCCACTCACTAGAGTGCCAATTTAATCCAGCTAAGTCAGGGAAGGGAGCCCACCCTAGAGACTGGCCCTACTCAACAGCAAGCCATTGGGAAACTTGTAGGCCTACATAGGTGGGGTGTATGGAACATCTGCAGTGGGGCAAGTGGGTCTGCCCTGGTGGTACAGGGCGTGAATGAGGGGCAGGGCACATGCAAGGGGTGGGCCTGCATTGATGGAGTGTGTGGGGCCTCTGCAGCAGATCAAGTGAGGCTGGTTCAGTGGGTCAAGGCGTGCACATGTGGCAGGACTGTGTTGATGGTGTGTGGGCCTGCAGGCAGGGGGTTTGTCAGCTGCAGCAGACTTGTGCTTCTCAAACAGTCACACAAGGGATCAGCCCCACCTTCCAATGCCTGAAACAATTGGGTGCTCCTGTGCCTAGGGCCAGCCCCACTCAGCTGCAATCTTGTGAGAGCTGAGAAGAGCTTTGCAGGCCAGAGACCTACAGCAATTGTAAGCCCCTGAGCCTGGCAACCAGCCACGCTGGGGGCCTACTCACTTAACATAAAAACCACAGCAGGAATGTGCTAATAGAACTTGTAGCCAACTGTGCTGGGGCTCCCCATGCCTGATAAAGTGACTGAAGAGACCATAGTAGCTACACGTGCTGAGTATTACAACCAGCTGGCCAGGGGGACAGCCTAGCCTCCCCATGCACCTTCAGCAAGAGTAACCCTGTCACAATAGAAGGACACATGTAACGCACATATGGGACACTCCCAGAGCATTTGGAACTGGAGATGAGAGGGAAGCACACTGCTAGGCCTCATAAGGCCTACATAAGGCCTCTTACATAAGGCCACCTCTCCAAGATCAGGAGACGTAGCTGATCTACCTAGTAGATAGATTTAAGCACAGAGAAGGAGGCAAAATGAGGAGACAAAGAAATACATTGTGGATAAGGGAACAGGACAAATCCTCAGAAAAAGAACTAAATGAAACAGAAGTAAATAATCTACCTGCTAAAGAGTACAAACTAGCAGTCATATGGATGCCCACTGATCTTTGGAGAAGAATAGATGAATTCAGTGATAACATCAACAAATAATTGGAAAATATAATAAAGAGCCAAACAAAAATGAAGAATACAATAATGGAAATGAAAAATTCACTAGAGGGAATCATAGCAGAGTAGATGATACAGAAAAACGGATCAGTGAGCTGGGCAAAAGACTAGAGGAAATCATCCAAGCTGAAAAGATAAAAGAAAAAAGAATTAAAGAGAATAAAGACAGTCTAAGGGACCTCTGGGACAACATCAAAGACACTAGCATCCATATTATAGGTGTCCCAGGAGGAGAAGAGACAGAAAAGGGGGCAGAGAATCTATTTGAAGAAATAAGAGCTGAAACTTTCCTAACCTAATGAAGGAAACAAACATCCAAGTACAGGAAGCACAGAGAGTAACAAGTAAGATGAATCCAAAGACGCCATACCAAGACACATTATAATTAAAATGTCCAGAATTAAAGATAGAGAATCCTAAAAGCTATAACAGAAAGACAACAAGTTACATACAAAGGAAATTCCATAAGGCTATCAGCTGACTTCTCAGCAGAAACCCTGCAGGTTAGAAGAGAATGGCACAATATATTTAAAGTGCTGAAAGGAAAAAACCTACAGCCAAGAATACTTACCTGGCAAGTTTATCATTCAGAATGGACGGAGAGATAAGCAAAACTAAAGGAGTTTATCACCAAGAAACCATCCTTACAAGAAATGCTAAATGGACTTATTTAAGTGAAAAGAAAAGACAACAAAGAGGAATAAGAGAATTATCAAAGAAAAAGAGCCTAATAAAATCACTAGTAAAGGCAAATGTACAATAAAGGCAGCAGATCAACTACCTATGAAGCTAATATGAAGGTGAAAAGGCAAAAGTATTAAAATTATCTATTTCCATTATAAGAGGGTAAGGGTTACAAACACCAAAAAAAGAGGTTAGAGATGGCATTGAAAACATAAAATA
Organism: Equus quagga; assembly: GCF_021613505.1. Classification (NCBI taxonomy): domain Eukaryota; kingdom Metazoa; phylum Chordata; class Mammalia; order Perissodactyla; family Equidae; genus Equus; species Equus quagga. The sequence goes on from NC_060277.1 coordinate 52,881,145, forward strand.
AGGGAGGAGAGGAGTAAAAGAGTAGAGCTTTTAGCAAGAGGTCAAACTTAAGAGACTATCAACTTAGTATAGATTGGGATATATGTAGGTTAGTATACATGAACCTCATGGCAATCAAAACCAAGAAACCTATAACAAATACACAAAAATTAGGAGAAAGTAACTCAAACATAATACTAAAGAAATCCATCAGACCACAAAGGAAGAGAGCAAGAAAAGAAGAATGGAAAAGAAAAGAACTACTAAAACACCCAGAAGAAAAGTAACAAAATCAAAATAAGTACATTCTTATCAAAAGCTACTTTAAATGCCAATGGATTAAATGCTACAATCAAAAAGCATAGGATAAGAAAATAAGACCCACGTATATGCTACATACAAGAGACACACTGCAAACCTAAAGACACTCATGAGCTGAAAATTAAGGGATGGAAAAAGACATTCCATGCAAATGGCTATGAAAAGAAACCTGGGGTAGCAAAACTTATATCAGACAAAATAGGCTTTAAAACAAAAAATGTAACAAGAGACAAAGAAGGGCTCTACAAAAGGATAAAGGGAACAATCCAACAAGAGGAGATAACACTCATAAATATCTATGCACCCAACATAGGAGCACCTAAGTATATAAAGCAATTATTAACAGACATAAAAGGAGAAATAGCAACACAATAGTAGGAGACTTTAACGCTCCACTTACACCAATGGATAAATCATCCAAACAGAAGATCAATACGGAAACATTGGCCTTAAATGACATATTAGACCAGATGGACTTAGTAGATATATACAGAACATTCCATCCCAAAACACCAGAATACGCATTCTTTTTAAATGCTCCTGGAACATTCACCAGGATAGATCAAATGTTAGGCCACAAAACAAGTCTTGATAAATTTAATAAGATTGAAATAATACCAAACATCTTTTCTGACCACAACAGTATGAAACTAGAAATCAGCTACAGGAAGAAAATCAGAGAAGCCACAAATATGTAGAGACTAAACAAAATGCTACTGAACAATGACTAGGTCAACATAGAAATCAAAAAATACCTGGGGACAAATGAGAATGAAAATACAGCACACCAAAATTTATGGGATACAGCAAAAGCAGTTCTAAGAGGGGAGTTTAAAGCAATACAGTCCTACCTCAACAAATAAGAAAAGTATCAAATAAACAATCTAACAGTGTACCTAAAGGAACCGAAAAAAGAAGAACAAACAAAGCCTAAAATCAGCAGAAGGAAGGAAATAATAAAAATCAGAGCAGAAATAAATGAAATAGAGACTAAAAAGAGACTAGAAAAAATCAATGAAACCAAGATCTTCTTCTTTGAAAAGATATACTGAACTGACAAACCTTTAGCTAGGCTCACCAAGAAAAAAAGAGAGACAGTTCATACATAAAATCAGAAATGCAAGAGGAGAAATTACAACAGATACCTCAGAAATGCAAAAGACTATAAGAGAATACTATGAAAAGCCATATGCCAACAAATTGGATAATATAGAAAAAAGGGATAAATTCTTAGACTCTCTAAAACTGAATCAAGAAAAAATAGAGAATTGAATAGACCAATAACCAGGAAGAAGATTGAAACAGTAATCAAATCCTCCCAAAAAATAAAAGTCCAGCACCACATGGCACCCCTGATGAATTCTACCAAACATTCAAAGAAAACTTAAGACCTATCCTTCTCAAACTATTCCAAAAGTATGAAGAGGAGGAGAAGCTTCCTAACTCATTCTACAAAGCCAACATGACCCTGATACCAAAACCAGACAAAGACAACACACAAAAAAGAAAATTACAAGCCAATGTTGCTGATGAACATCGATGCCAAAATCCTCAACAAAATACTAGCAAATAGAATACAACAACACATTAAAAAGATCATACACCATGATCCAGTGGGATTTATTCCAAGGAAGATTCAACATGCACAAATTAGTCCATGTCATATACCACATTATCACAATGAAGAACAAAAATCACATGATCATCTCAATAGATGCAGGAAAAGCATTTGACAACACACAGGATCCATTTATGATAAAAACTCTGAATAAAATGAGTATAGAAGGAAAGTACATCAGCATAATAAAGGCCACAAATGACAAACCCACAGCAAATACAATACTCAATGGAGAAAAACTGAAAGCTATCCTTCTAAGAATAGGAAGCAGACAAGGATGCCCACATTCTCCCCTCTTATTTAACATAATATTGGAAGTCCTAGCCAGAGCAATTAGGCAAGAAAAGGAAATAAAAGGGATCCAAATTGGAAAGGGAGAAGTGAAATTGTCACTATTTGCTGTTGACATGATTTCATACAGAGAACACCCTTAAGGACCCACCAAAAAACTTTCAGAAATAATAAATAAACACGGTAAAGTTGCAGTCTACAAAATCAACATACAAAAATCAGTTGCATTTCTATACACTAACAATGAAGTAACAGAGAGAGAAATTAAGAATACAAGCCCATTTACAATTGCAACAAAAAGAATAAAATAACTAGGAATAAACTTAACTAAAGAGGTGAAACACCTGTACCCTGAAAATTATAAAACATTGTTGAAAGAAGTTGAAGACACAAAGAAATGGAAAGATATTCCATGCTCTTGGATTGGAAGAATTAACATTGTTAAAATGTTCTTACTTCCTAAAGCAATCTACAGATTCAATGCAATCCCTATCAAAGTTCCAATGATATTTTCCACAGAAATAGAACAAAGACTCCTAAAATTTATGTGGAACAACAAAAGACCCCAAATAGCCAAGGGATCCTGAGAAAAGAGAACAAAGCTGGAGGTATCACACACTCTGATTTCAAAATATACTACAAAGCTATAGTAATCAAAACAGCATGGCATCGGCACAAAAACAGACACACAGATCAATGGAACAAAATTGAGAGCCCAGAAATAAACCCATACACCTATGGACAGCTAATTTTCAACAAGGGAGCCAAGAACATACAATGAAGAAAGGAAAGTCTCTCAAATAAATGGTGTTGGGAAAACTGGACAGCCACATGCAAAAGAATGAAAGTAGACCATTATCTTACACTATACACAAAAATTAACTCAAAATATATTAAAGACTTGAATGTAACATCTGAATCCATACAACTTCTAGAAGAAAACATAGGCAGTACGCTCTTCTACATTGGTCTTAGCAACATATTTCAAATACCATGTCTGACCAAGCAAGGGAAACAAAAAAGAAAGTAAACAAATGGGATTATATGAAACTAAAAAGCTTTTTCACAGCAAAGGAAGCCATCAGCAAACTGAAAAGACAACATAAGAATTGGGACAAGGTATTTGCAAATCATATATCTGATAAAGGGCTAATATCCAAGATATGTAAAGAACTCATGCATCTCAACAACAAAAAAACTAACAGCCCAATTAAAAAATGGGCAAAAGAGGGGCTGGCCCCGTGGCCGAGTGGTTAAGTTCACGTGCTCCGCTGCAGGCGGCCCAGTGTTTCATTGGTTCGAATCCTGGGTGCAGACATGGCACTGCTCATGAAACCACGCTGAGGCAGCGTCCCATATGCCACAACTAGAAGGACCCACAACGAAGAATATACAACTACGTACTGGGGGGCTTTGGGGAGAAAAAGGAAAAAATAAAATCTTTAAAAAAATATAAAAAAAATAAATAAATGGCAAAAGATCTGAACAGACATTTCTCCAAAGAAGATATACAGTTAGCCAACAGGCACGTTAAAAGATGTTTAACATGACTATCAGGGAAATACAAATCAAAACTACAGTGACATATCACCTCACACCTGTAAGAATGGCTAAAATTAACAAGACAGGAAATAACAAGTGTTGGAGAGGATGTGGAGAGAAGGGAATCCTCGCACACTGCTTGTGGGAGTGCAAACTCGTGTAGCCATTATGGAAAACAGTATGGAGATTCCTCAAAAAATTAAAAATAGATCTACCATATGCTCCAGCTATTTCACTGCTGGGTATTTACCCCAAGAACTTGAAAACACAAATGCATAAGGATACCTGCACCCCTGTATTCATCGCAGCCTTATTCACAATAGCCAAGACTTGGAAGCAACCTAGGTGCCCATTAAGGGACAAATGGATATAGATGTGGCATATATACACAATGGAATACTCCTCAGCGATAAAAAAAGATGAAATCTTGCTATTTTCGACAACATGGATGGACCTTGAGGGTATTATACTAAGCAAAATAGATCAGAGGAAGAAAGTCAAATACCATATGATCTCACTGATAAATAGAAGAGAAAAATAACAAACACACAGAGACCGATTGGATTGGTGGTTACCAGAGGAGAAGGAGGGACAGAGGAGGGCAAAAGGGGCGATTAGTCACGTGTAAGTGGTGATGGATTGTAGTTAGTCTTTGGGTGGTGAACATGATGTAATCTACACAGAAATCAAAATACAACAACGTACACTTGAAGTTTATATAATGTTATAAACCAGTGTTACTTTGATAAAAAACAAAAAAGGAATAAAGAATATCAGCCCTATCACACCTCACCTAATTGAACTAATCTAGGCTTACTCTTACAAATGAGGTGTTTTAAAAATGTTATGGGGGCTGGCCTGGTGGCACAGAGGTTAAGTTCACACGTTCCACTTCAGCGGCCCAGGGTTCCCCATTTCGGATCCCAGGTGCAGACCTACACACCACTTAGCAAGCCGTGCTGTGATAGGCATCCCACATATAAAGCAGATGAAGATGAGCATGAATGCTAGCTCAGGGCCAGCCTTCCTCAGCAAAAAGAGGAGGATTAGCAGCAGATGTTAGCTCACGGCTAATCTTCCTCAAAAAAAAAAAAATGTTATGTAAGCTCCGTAAGTATCAAGAGCTCCTTTTTCATTTCCTTTATACCTAGACATGATCTGAATCCATCTCCTTCCACACAGTGCCTCCTCAAACAAGCTTGATTCCTGTCCATTTTAGTTAGTTTCACATAGGTAAAAATTGTATGTTCAAAAAACTATGACATTGGGGCTGGCCCCGTGGCCGAGTGGTTAAGTTCGCACGCTCCGCTGCAGGTGGCCCAGTGTTTCGTTAGTTCGAATCCTGGGCGCGGACATGGCACTGCTCATCAGACCACGCTGAGGCAGCGTCCCACATGCCACAACTAGAAGAACCCACAACGAAGAATACACAACTATGTACCGGGGGGCTTTGGGGAGAAAAAGGAAAAAAATAAAAAAATCTTAAAAAAAAAAAAAAACTATGACATTGATGAAAGAAATTGAAGGGGACACAAATAAATGGAAAGATATCTTATGTTCATGAATTGGAAGAATTAATATTGTTTAAATGTTCATACTATACTTAAATCCATCTACCAATTCAATGCAATCCCTCTCAAAACTCCAATGACATTTTTCACAGAAATAGAAAAAGCAACCCCAAAATTTGTATGGAACTACAAAAGCCCTGAATAGCAAAACTAATCTTGAGAAAAAATAACAAAGTTGGAGGCATCACACTTTCTGATTTCAAACTATATTACAAAGCTATAGTAATCGAAAGAGTATTGTACTGGCTTAAAACCAGACATGTAGTCCAATAGAACAGAATCAAAAGCCCTGAAATAAACCCACCCTACTTCGTCAACTAATATTTGACAAGAGAACCAAGAATACTCAGTGGGGAAAAGATAGCCTTTTCAATAAATGATGTTGGGAAAACTGGATATCCACATGCAAAAGAATGAAACTGAACCCCTACCTTACACCCCTCACAAAAATAAACTCAAAATGAACTAAACACTTAAATGTAAGACCTGAAATCCTAAAACTTCTAGAAGAAAACATAGGAAAAAACATTTTTGACATTGGTCTTGGCAGTGATTTTTTGGATATGACACCCAAAGCACAAGCAGAAAGAGCAAAAATAAGCAATTGAGACTACGTCAAACTAAAAAGCTTCTGCACAGCAAAGGAAGCAATCAGTGAAGTAAAGAGGCAATGTATGCAATGGGAGAAAATATTTACAAATCACGTATGTGATAAAGGGTTAATATCCAAAACATACAAGAAACTCATACAACTCAACAGCAAAAACCAACCCAATTTAAAAATGGACAGAAGACCTGAACAGACATTATTCCAAAAAAGATACACAAATGGCCAACAGGTACATAAAAAGGAGCGCAGCATCATTCATCATTAGGGATATGCAAGTCAAAACCACAATGAGGTATCATCTCACACCTGTTAAGATGTTTATTATCAAAAAGACAAAAGATAACAAATGCTGGCGAGGGGCCAGAGGGGAATGGGTGAAGGTGGTCAAAGGGTACAAACTTCCAGCTATAAGGTGAATAAGTCCTAGGGATCTAATGGATAGCCAGGCGACTATAGTTAACGATATTTTATTGTATATTGGAAAGTTGCTAAGAGAGTAAATCATAAAAGTTCTCACAAAATAAAAACAAACAGGTAACTATGTGAGCAATGGCTGTGTTAACTAACCTTACTGTGGTAATCATTTCCCAATGTATACATATATCACATCATCACATTGTTTATATCTTAAACTTATACAATGTTAAATGTCAATTATATATCAATAAAGCTGAGGAAGAAAGAGTGAGTGTGTGTGTGCGTGCACACATGTGTGTGTGTGTGTGAATTCTCTCCCCATAAGCGTTCCTCCTGCAAAGACATCATTTGCAAAAGGCAGTTGACAGTACAGTACAATAAATCCCAGCAACAAAACCGGGAAATGGTCACCGCAGCCATCTTTGTAAACATATGACAAAAAAAAGGGATAATATTTTGCACTACAAATAATCTCATAAGCTGCTTCAAATTCTTTCTGAGGCTTAAATCCTTATAACAGTGCAATATAATTTTCACTACTTAAATAAAAAATGATATTTGGCTTTTGGTGATGATCCCATTACCAAGGCCTCCTGATTAGAAATTGGATAAGCATACATAATGAAGACTAGAGAAGCATAAATAAATTGGAATGGTCTAGAGTAAATGTGAACTTGTTTAAACCATCCTAAAACTATTTCTAACTAGCAACAGAGTTTTGCACGAGTGACATCTAGGGGTTTAAAAGGATTACCACCAAAGCAGAGTCTTCATGTAAACTCTTTGAATTTTCCTCTCATTTGCATCTGAGTCATTGACAGAGACATAGTTCAACACCCAACACAGACTCTCTACAACTTGAAAATTAATCTCCTGTTATCTAAAATGCTATCACCTAAGATCATATTTCTAAAAGTGATTGTAACACCTAGTGAGCTCCACTCATTGAAGACTTAAGAGCTGGAAAGAGGATACTAGAGATAAAAGTTTGTTTTCTTAAAATTAGCAAATTTAAAGAAAAGAAAAGAATATAGGCCTCTCTGTTCTTTAAAGTTAGCCTCCACTCTTTGGCCTTAACAGATTTCACTCTATTATACCTTCATAACAATAATAGAATCCTCTTTTTTCCTACCTCCTTTCTCCTGGAAAGCTTTTGTGGCAGCTCCATTATTTAAGGGAGATGCTTGAGATATTAGAGGGAAGAAAGCTCCTGCCTGACGTTGAGGCACAGAGTATCTCCCTGTACCTATGCTGCACTCACGTGAGGTGTTTATTTGTTATAAGTATTTAGAGTAGTTTTATATTATAAAACCTGTTAATACATTAAATGTGCTTAATTCAAACATATTTATATAATTTTCTATATCCAGATGTTGAAATCTAGCTTTAGAATTTGCATGACCTAATAAAACAATTACTTTAGACTTCTTACTGCTCAAATTTTTATATTTGGTTATTTAACTAAGTGGTGAATAAAACTATTTTAGAATGTTTTAATAGCTCTGATGTTACGTAAAATAAAGGCTTCGGTATTCTCCTTTCCCTTCCTTGCTGTGATTTAAATAGGATTTTCCAGCTTTCTCAAAAATAACCTTACCTTTTTTTTCTTAAACACAAAGTCTGGAAGGTTTTTTTTAATCCACTGCCAAAATTGTTCTTTATATCACAAGAAGAAAACTGTTTTTTAAAAAAAATTATTTAATGAAAGGTCTTCGCCTCTCATTAACCGTCAGTACCATATACACCACACCTTGAGTGTAGGTGCACATTTACCTAGAAGATGGTTGTAAAGAGCCATATTCCCCTTAGAGACTCAACCTACTGGAAGGGAAATTTCTAGGTCAAGAGTAAGAGTGTGTGAAGGAATGTTGTTACTGGTAAATTTTAACTACCTGTTCTTGTAGCTACCAGAAAGTAGCCCCAGAAACATTCAGAGAACTCTTTCTTCATTTCCTTCACACCTGGACATAATTTGGATCCATCTCTTCCCATATGGTTTCCAGTTATATTCCAGATTTATTCTAGTTAAATCACAGCTATATGACTATTGGGAGGGAACCACCATGCACCGCCAGTGCTGAGAGGACAAACCTCAGGTGGCAGCTGCCACATTGTGTCAGCAGGGATAAAAAAAGTCCAATTCTTGTGATCAAAGTACAAACTAACACATATATGGGGAGAGGAGTCATTTTCTATATGATCAGTTTTACATTCTTATTAAAACAAGTTAAGTACAAAAAATGTGGAAATATGGGAAATTTGAACCTGGCACATGGTAGGGTTATAGTAAATTATTGTTGAATGAATAAATGAAATGTAAACCAATGTAGTCACAGAAAAGGATTCCAAGACAATCAAAAGCAAGAACAACTGTCAGTGGGAGATGTGAGAGACAGCGTGTTCACTGGTTCCATCACTCGAACAAGCCAAACTCTTGACCGTATCTCCCTCTACACAATACCTTATTTTTCTACCCTCCCTGACAACCAGTGTCATCCAGTGGGTGACACTCATTGTCACTATTTTACCACTTCGCATTCATTTTATAGCTTACCTTTATTCAGAGGCAGGCCGAACAAGATGAGACCTGCCAGCAGAGATCAGCAAGGATCTGAGGTCAGCAAACAGGCCAGAGGCTCCTCCTCTAATGCTATGAAGTTAAATAAAAATACGGTGTTGATCAAGGGCACCCTGCACCCAGATTTAGCAGGAGGAGAGAAGGAAAAGGAGGGGGAGAGAAACCCCGAATGTCCAAGTCTTTACTCAAAGGAGGCTGACGTAATCTGGACAGGACAGAGGAAACCAGAAGGTTTTTATCTTAAAAGAGCAAGATTAATCACCTACGCCACACAAAACAGGGCTCAGAGACAGGTTGGGTTCACTTGCAGAGAAATAAAGTTGTATGTCCACATATATGAGTTTTAACTATGAGTTTTAAACTTATCGCATTTGAAAATGGAGAGACTAGAACCCAGAAGATGTCTATAGGTAGCCCCTTCCTTCCCCTGCGGCTGGGTCTCCCCAGAGACTGAGCAGTGAAAGCTCATGTGGCCAACAATTTCTCCTCCACAAATGACAGCCAGATGCAACACAATTCCCTAGTGTTAGAGAAGGGAAATTGAGACACAGAAATGTTTAATGATTGACATAACTAAGTTCTATGGTTCTAAATATCCAATTTATCAGCCACAGAAATAAAAATCTAGGTTTTTTTACCAGCTAGCGCCAGTCTATGAAGGGATAGGAACAGAAGATAAGGGCCTGTGGCCCTGGTCCGTGAAGGTCAAGGAAAGAACACAGCTAAACCCCCAATTAGAGCATAATTGAAATTACTGCTTTGAATCTGAGTTTTATGTTGCTTTTATTAAACTATGAGCTCTCTCCCAGATAACTGAGTTTTAATCGTTCAAGAAGTATTTACTGAGGACCTAATTCTGATCAGTTCAATTTATTCCAATTAAGTGTTTACTGGGAATTAGCTGTGTGGCAGCCATTGTGCTAAATGCTGGGAACAGAGGAGTGAGCTCGACCAACACAGTCACTGTCTCCTGGGCCAAAGGCAGTGGGCTGCTTTAGCGTTAGGATGGCTGCGGTGAGCGTTAGAAAACAGAAAGTATAAACTGCTTGGGGGAGCACAGAATAGGAGAGTCTAACATGGAGCAGCCCTACCCTAGTCGGTGGACTTTGCAGGCTTTTATTTATAGGAGATTGATATAAATTCATCTTTATTTGAGCTTATTTTTAAAGGATGACATTTTAAAATCAGATTGCAAAAAGAACTGTAGTAATTTATAAAAATTACAGATTATTAGGATTTGGACATTCATTGAACCCAGCCCCTTGTTCAACATTTGAACAAGTATTGTTCACTAGTATTGTTTCCTGAAGCTTCACATTTTATATATAAAAATTCATATATTTTTTATGTGAAAACAATATAAATTTATTTTGTACATTGTATATTATGGCAGGCTTAGTATTATTATATTTTTATTTATAATGAGTTTTGGGATCTAAAAACCACAACATTGATAATGCTAACATTAAGAATGAATTTATTGAGAATTCCTTGACTCTATTTTTAAAACCCTAAAATGCACCTCATCTGAAACTCTTAGTCACAGAATTTGGCACCATGAGGGTTACTTCAGCTTTATTGGGACCTATAAAAGTTAATTTGTAGCTAATAATAACTAAAGTTTAAATATTTTAGTTTTGCACTAAATTAGAGCATATGTGAGATTACAATACAATAAGATTATTCTCACCCACTCGCATTCTAATACGCTTTCATGAGAAAGACATAAGGTTATGACAGTAAATTGGTAATGGCCTTGGCAAGTGGGCCCTTGGGAGTGTCCGACATGAGAATATCACATATGTCCTACAGGTTAACATGTTGAGGACCTCTATCCTGACTACTACTGGGCCTCCCTATCAAGGACACTTGTCCCTGTGTGTTTCCAGGAACAGAAAACTTCTCTACCATTAGTCTGTTTTCCTGAAAGCTCTTGTTCTGTAGGTAGACTAAAGTTCAACAAGCCAGACTAATCCGCAGAGCAAGGAGCCACAAGCAGAACAAAGACTTAACACGAAGTGTGCGGGATGAAAAAACAGCAACTCCATCTTTGTGTCTGTGTTAGGGTAAGGAAGGTGTAGGGAAGTTTTAGGAAAAAATCACTAAGGTTTTCTTTCCAAGGTGAGTTAAAATAAGCCTGCAAAACAGCAGAAGAGAATTAAATCCAATTTAAGGAGGTTATAAGGCACTCAGGTGCTGCTAGACCTGGAGAACTAAATATCTATTTCTTGATAGCTCTGGAATGGACATGTTTATAATTTCTAATACGTTTAATTATTAAACCCTATTGGAAGATAAAAGAATTAACATTTTTAATTATGAAATTAATGTGATCAAGTCTATTGATTGGACCTTTTAGTATCATTTTAATTGGCTACACTCTTTAGCCTAGAGATATTATGTTGAAATTCTATATTTTTATTTTGGATTTGCATTAGTTGGAGTGAAGGCTAAGCTGCTATAACAAAGAAATACAGAAATGCAGTGGTTCGACCAAGATACAAGTTTATTTCTTCTTCATATAGTAATTGACAGCAAATAGATGGACTCCGCTACATAGTTACTCTGGGGCTCAAACCAGCGCAGTGGCCCTTCCATCCTTATGGATTCTAATATCCCTTTAATTCACGTTCCATGGGTGATAACTTAGTTACACAAGCATGCACAACTGCAAAGGAAGCTAAAACATATGATCTCTTGCTGGGCAGTCATGTGCCTCTACCACAATATTGTTTGGGTCAATTTGTTTATTATCTTAGAATTTCAAGACCCTGCCCACTCCTTCATCATTATCTGGTCCTCTGGGTGTACAATGCCACAGGATATAAAGTTGGTGACACCGACATGACTGGTTAGTCCATGCAAACAGTTTAGGGACATCATACTTGGTATGCAGTAGAGTTTATAAAGAAATTTGAAAAAGAATGCTACTCTAAATTTACTATGTGCATCTGCTTTTTTATCGATAAAATATTCTGAAATTTTGTCAGGAATTACTGGACCCACTTGTAAGGGTATTGGCTAACAACTGGAATAGTAGCTAGGCACACTTTATTCAGCAACAGAGGTGACATAGCAAGGAAATTAAAGCTATGCCCAAGCAATGGATTTTAGATTTGATTTTAACTGAGATTTGTGATCTAATTTGTGTAGGCCCAAGTAATATTATGAAGGTTACACAAACTTAAAGAAATTGTCCAATTAAATAATTAAAATGAAGGTCTGGCATATTTTTCCTCACTACTTTTAATGGTAGATTTGATTTGATTAATTGGGGAATTTGAGATTTCTGATATTCTTGACTGGTTATTTTTATCTTTTGAGGACTTGGAGGACAAACAAATGAGATAAAAATTAGACTACATGGGCCACTGCTGAAAATGAAATTGGGTTTTAAATTATTGATGGACCTCCAAAATTCAATAGTTGTAACAAGGCCTATTTTATCTTATCAACTGTGCTCTGGTTTATATCTAAGTCAGTCTAAAGATACAACTCTCTAAACCAGAGATTCTCAAATGTTTGATCTTAAGATCCCTTCAAACTCTTAAAATTGAAGATCCCAAAGAGCTTTTGTTTATGTGGAATCCACCTATTGGTATTTACAGTATTAGAAAGTAAAACTGAACATTTTTAAATTTTTATTTATTTAACTATTTATTGTTATTTAATGAGAGAATGAGAGAGATAACAAGAAGTAAAACGTATCATTCTCAATGTCTCAAATTCTCCACATTTGGACATATGTATAAATCCTTCCCCCAAATATAAATATCCAAAATTGTTTTCCATCCTCCCTTGCTGCGTAAGTGATAATAGGTGACTTAAGTCCCACCATCAGATGCACCTGTGCAAGACTTTTATTCAGAACTGAATTACAAAAGAGATGGGAACAGGGTTGCCACAGATGTGGATCACGGCCACGTCAGTGTTGGAGTCCCCAGCTATGAAAAAAGTTCCAGATTCGAGATCTTACAGATCATGGAAAGCATGGCATGCTTCTGGAGGGGTGAGTGGAGGGAGTGGCACCTTCATAATTGATAGCTGTCTGGTCTTTGCCGAGGTAGCAGATGGTGCTGTCAGTCTCAGACACTCAACCTGTATCAGTCAAGTTGTATCAGCTCCCAAGAGGAAACAGTTGATATACTCAGAAAAGTTTAGCTGAAGAGAATTTAATGGGACAAATAATACAGAAGTATGCAAGAATTTAAGGGAACCAAAAGGGATGGTTAAGCAGCCAGGGACTAACCACTGTTAAGTTTGAAGGGACAAGAAAGCTAATGGTGTTACTGGAACCTAGGGAAAGGCAAGGCCAGGGAGAGAGGGCCACCTGACAGAAGATATAGCCTTAGAGAAATGCAGCCACTGCCAGACCACTGCACAGCAAGGAAAGATAAGGAGGAGTAAATACCTAACCTCTTTCTTCTGAACTCTGATCTGCTTGATGCTCCTGTTGGCTGGACCCAACTGGAAGCCAGGAGCCAAAGAGCCCAGCTAATGCAGTCCTTGGAGGTCCATGTCCTGGGGTACAGCAGGGCAACGAATGGAGTATGGGTGGGACCAGGAGAGTAGCTAGTAGGGAACAACCATCACCCAGCCTATAGTCTGTTTATTCTTCTTGAGCTTTGTAAGCCCCTTAATAAACCTGTTCAATTACTGGAGTGGATTCTGTTGTCTACAACTTGAAACCCAAGTCTATGTGCTGTTTGTGTCTGAAGGTGAAAGACCCTGAGGGAAATGAGATTGTCTCACCTAGTTGAGTTTGAAAGCAATAAAGACGCAGTTAACATCAGAGGATGGTACACCACTAATCCTTGGCATGGCATGCAGTGGCAAATATTACCTAAAATAGCACTGTGGTCACCCGGGATAAAGTGACTACTGAAGGCAAGTATTTGGCAGACCAAATGGCTTCTCTGAAAAATCATTAAGAGAGGCACCAAAAAACACAGTAACTGGAAATCAGGCCAGTTGCTTCTGAACGAACAGGACTTTAAAAATGAAGTAATAAGTTAAAGCTTTTAAATTCTCAGCTCCAGGCATGGTCAAAGATTCAGAGAATTTCTGGACTATGTGCATGAGAAAAGCAACAGTATCCCTGAAAATCGCAGTCATGCCTGTCCTTGGTGGGTCAAGGAGAAGGATGAAATGTGCTGCCTTTGAAGCGAGCTTCTTGAGCTCAACAGGTATGCTGGGATCCCGAGGTGGCAGAGGCCAAAGAGGCACCGGATAACCCCTGAGACAAGGCACATGTGGTTAGCACAATAGGCAGCAGGGCCAGTGTGAAATACAAATGGTTTGTCCTACAGAAACTTTGGTATTAGCATAGTGATCATGAGGTCCAGGCCCAAAATAAGTGGGTAGTTAATATCCTACTTGATCATTAGTAGGAAAAAAGTCAGATCTGGTGAATGAGGCCAGATTTGAATCACCACAATAAACAGTCATGGCCGCTAACACATTTCCCAAACCTGAGTCAGTTTGCAGAGCCACTCGATTACAGAGAAGGATGGAGAAATTGAAGAAATTGATGAGATACCCTATGATAGCATCACAGATACAAATTGTAAATCCTCCTCTTAGCCTTCTCCAAAGAGACCTGTGACATTTACTGGGGTAATTCAGTATTGGGAGAAGATAAATACCCACATCTCTGATAAACTGTCAGACACTGATTCTAAGTTAACACTAATCCCTGCAGACCTAAAATGCCTCTAAAGCCATCTAGTCAAGGGAATCGGGTGATAAATAGTGTTGGTTTGAGTCCTCCTCATGCAATGCCCATTGGGTCTGTGAGTCCAAACTGTGTTATTTTCCCAATTCCTGAGAGTACAATTGAAACTGATTCCCACATTGGTTCCCTGACCTGTAGACAAGAGCTATTACAGTTGGAGGGACCAGTGGAAGCCCCTGTTGTTCCTCCCTCACTTTCTGAACTAGAAAGCAATACTCTATCCCTGGGGAAATCATAACTATAAAGTGAGCATCAAAGACCTGAAAGATACAGGGATGATGATCCCTACCGCATCCCCATTTAATTCGTATTTTTGGTACAAAAGACAGATGGGCTTTGAAAAACAACAAATTTTATTGAGAGTTTAATATTAACTGCTTCAATTTCAGCTGCTGTGCACTAAAACAAACCTATATAGCCTCTGAAACAAGATATGTAACTATTGATCTGGCATATCCTTTCTTTTCTCTTTGCAATAAGCAGAGAATATCAGTCAGTTTGCTTTTACTTGGCATGACTACATATACTCTCCGTCTCTGTTCCATAATTTATTTTGGGGCCCTTTAGCCCTCTTACCATCCCAGAGGACATCAATATCCAGTTACACTATATTGCTGACATCATCGTGGCAGGACCTGGTGAGAAGGAAAGAGAGGGTTCTCAAGACACCCTAGGAAAATTTGTTTACCAGAAAGTGAAACAAAATTTCCACAAAATCCAAGAATCCGTGAGCTCGTTGACATTCCTGGAGGTTCAGTCCCACGGAGCACATCAATACATCTTCTCCAGGGTGAAATAAAAGCAGCCAAACGTGTACCTCCAACCACTAGGTTAGGACACAGTGCTTGATAGGCCTCTTTAGATTTTGAAGGTAGCACATAACATGTTTGGACATAACCATAAGATTTCTTAGGTTCAGGGAGCAAAAGATGATTTTCTAGCTGCTCCAGCCTTCTGTGGAAGTCTTTCTGCCCATTGTTTCCCACCACCCAATAGACACAATGTGGTTATAGTGTCTGTGGCAGGTTGAGATGCTGTATGAATCCTGTGCTGGGCCGTGGCAGAAGAATCACGGGAGAGGCCATCTTCAGCAAGTAACTATTCTTTTGAGAAATAGCCCTGGGCTCACTATTGGCTCCTGTAGATACTGAATGCCTGACTGTGGGAAATCACGATGTAGAACTTGAGAGCCGTTCATGAATTTGGTGGTGTTTGTTCCAACAACCTATAAAATCAGGGAAAATCATCAGCACTCCAACATCAAGTGGAAGTCACACATGGGACCATCACTGGAATTCCCTACAAAGAGCTATCTGAGGAAAAAAATTCAAACCTGGTTTATAGAACTCTCCTCCAGATATGCTCGCTCCAGCTGGAAGGGGGTGGCTGCAACATTACAGCCTCACCGGGGGAGGGGGGAAGGGGGATGTGACATATGCAAATACATAACAGAGAAATGAGGGGATTGTGCGTCCTGCTAAACTCTATTAGTTTCTACTAGCTTCTGCTCTGAAGTCTTTTTTGTGCAAATACAAAGCTACCCTAACACTTTTTGGGGGGAAGAGAATTAGAGAAGCTTTTCAGTATTTATGGAGCTTTTCCGTGGGCCGTGACAAATATACTTACATAAAGCCTTTACTACAGGGAAAAATAATAGATGTCACTATTGCCTGAGAAAAAAAAAACCATTCCCACCTGTAGTTCCTAAAGAAGAGATTCAAAAAGTGATTCAACTTTATTAAAATATGAAGAAAATAGTATTCTTTAGCAGCTCGTGCAAGAAATCCCCTTAAGCAGAAACTCACTTTTGTTGAGAAAAGCCTTTAAGTGATAGGGTGAGAATCTCTGCAATGACTGACTGTCTGCTAATGCAAAGATTTTGGACAAAGAGGAATTTGTGCAAAGGAAAGGAAACAATGATAGAAGTGGAAAAGAGAGAAAAAGAGAAAGCCTAAGCATTGGTGAGCGGTTTCTCTGTGGAAACTAGTAAAGATTAATACCCAGTTTGACATGGAATAAAACAGGCAACATGTGACAAAAGCACTTTCAGAGATGGAGAGGACAGAGCTACAGATAAAACCTTGGAAGTCTCTGCTATTTGGAAGGCCTGAGGCTTCCACAAGCCATGGTATTAATCGTTCAAGGCAAGTGTATACATCTTGAGTCAGAGAGGTCACAACTGACAGCTGGCTTATAAGCAAGAATATATAACTAATAACTATCAAGCCTGATTATTGCAAAGACAAACTAAATCCTGTAAAAGATCACTCTTAACTTTCTATCCATAACACTTAGCGACTAGAGGGATAGGAGATTTCCTGTTCAGTTCCCCAACTGTAAGGCATCCTATTTCTGGAATGTATTTGTCACGATCCCAGTTACCCTTCTCCAGGAACTCTGCTAAGTGTTTTTGTTTGGCTTCTCCAAGACTCACCCTTCCTTCTCCCACAACCTTATGCCTTTGATGTCAGCCACTGCTTTCGAGGAAGGGGTTGGGATGGTCAAAATAATTATCTCCATTCCCATGGCATCACCATTTTTTTCTTCTTTCTCCATTTCTAAAAATCAGCAGCCACCTTCACTTTCTGCAGTTCCAGTCACAAAGACATGGCTGAAATTTAGCTAAGGTTTAATGCCCCACAGCACTGGCCTGCTTACATGAACAGAGTTCCTAGAGTCTGCGGACTAACAGCCCCCTGAGATAACTACAAGCCCTGAAACAAAGGGTGACACTGGGCGCAGAAGGCCCACAATGAGGGAAAGGCAAATCAGGAGAGAAGGAAGGGATGGAGAGTTCTAGGGGACCATCCAGAAAGAGAATCACAGATGCAGCTCAAGGACAACAGGCACCACACTACTCACATCTCACAGAGAACCGAGGCCTGTCTACGACCTGTCTGTCACTAGGCTTGTATTTTTTAAGATGTCTTGAACCTTACAGTTTCGTCAGTGTTTGCTATTTTACAATTAACCAGTGTTTCCCTTCATCTCTAGGATGCTAATAGTAAAAATTCTGTAGAGATTCAAAGATGTTTGAGTGTTCATTTTGAAAGCAAGGAAAATCTAGAAAACTTGTGTTCAGCTGCAAGTGGCTCTTGAGATAAATGAATCATAGTGATGGCTTGCAAGAAAGCTAAATTGATCCAATCCCTAGGGGGCTGTGAGAAGGAAAGATAGGAGGTGATGGAAAACCAATTTAGGAAATCAATTGACCCTAAGACTTTAATGGGCCGAAAACCTTATGATATTGGCTTTTGATGACCGGTGCTGTTAAGAAGCCCTGTAAATTCGTAAATATGGTGGTGGCCAAGAATTTGAGGATATGAATCCAAGCATATAGCTCTGCCACTTGGAGTTCACAGCGAGTTACATAACCGTATATACTTTTAGTTTCCTCATTCAAAAAAATAAAAATAACAATATCTACCTCCAGGAACCTAATGAAATAATGTGTGTAAAAAAGGCTTGTAAACCCCATTAACTTACACATGCACACCCGCTAGAAGGGCAGCACGTTCCAGTGGGCAGCACTGGCATTTGCAACAAAGCCCATATGAATCTGCCATTATTAGCTGTGCAATCTGTCATATACTGCTTCACTTGTCCAAACGTTTCATTCCTTCTCTCTGTAGTTAGGATTTCACAACTGTCTTCATAGAGTTGTTGTTCAGAAATATTAGTACTCACCACAGTCTCTAGCATCTAATAAGTACTCAGTAAATGTTAGTGTCCTTCCCTAGACTGGATCGATGACCTTGAAAACATCTCAATAAATGACCCCAGTGAGTATGCATTGGCTCCATCTGCCTTGCATAGAGGCCTGGATGTCATGAATATTTTTTTCCTTGTGAATTACCACATGTGAGTTTAAATGGGATGTATTAGTTAAAATAACTCATCTTGCTTTAAAATTCATCTGCAGTTTGAAGTTCAAGGTGAGGATATTACATTATAATCCATACATAGTTTTGCTCTTAAATTTAATGGCAAAAAAGAACGAAAATCTATAGACCAAAAAATGATGCTATAAGAAAAATATAACAATATTTGAAAAGGGTTTAATAACAGACTTCAGTTTCATTCCCTGTTTTACTTTCCTGTGACTTTACAGCTATATATGCAAGAATTACAGGTATCCAGACTCCCAAAAATCAAATTTAAAATACCTTAGAATCTTTGCTTTCTTCTTTCTCTTCTTGAATCCCTCTCACCCCTATTTTCAGAGATGCTGCCTCTCTGCTTCGTGGCAGAGAATCTTGCTTCAAAGGAAACTCATTTGCCACAGCTATTAACAGCCCCACAAAATCCATGATTCTCTCTCTCTTTTGCAATGTTTCATTTCTTCAACTCACACTGACTCCTGTACCAAGGTATGGAAACTGCTCTTTCCCAAGGGAGTTTAACCTGAATTCATCCTGAGGTCCTGGCTGTGTTCTGGCTGTTTGATGCTGTAGGTTTCTAACTCTTATCTTCCTTCTTTAAAGATGAAGATTCTTTGCATTATTACAGAGACAGGGAGGTTGAAACAGGAGACTTGTAACCCAGGTGAGACACTGAGACCTCTAAGATATGAGCTCAGTTCTGGTTTCCTCTCTATCTCATACGTGTACCTGAGACAAACGCCTGCACACCGAGGTTTTTCTTCCTAAAGACTCTGCAAACAGTTCTGCTATTAATCATCAATCGGTTTCTTAAAATAACTTGGCATAGCTAAAACTAGCAGAGGAAGGAAGTTCTGACATATGGTGAAGTTCTCCAACAGCAACTGTGGGATTACAGCATAACAGCCACAAACCCGTGTGCACCTCTATTCTGCGTAGCTCAAGACCCTCCCGGGGGAGGAAAGCCCCCAACGCTGCTGCTGATCCCCACTCTCGAATTCCCAGACCCTGCTTTGCATAATGGAGGGGTTTAACATAGGTTTGTGAATGAGAATTAAGTAACTACTGAACCTGTGTGCAAGAAGAGTATATAGACTAAGCTTTTTCCTTTAACAGCAGTTTGAATCCATAGCCTTACATTTCCCCTAAGCCGGCCTAGGAAGAAAGCTCCATCAGGAAGTCAATTCCAGAACCTTAAAGAAACTAGGCGGGGTTTTTTTTTTCATTCTCTCTCTAAAATATTTAAGGGCCTTTAATCAATCCACAAAATATAAAGGAAAGTAATTGTGTAATCTGTCGTTACTGCTAAAAAGAAAGAGATGAGGAAAATTCAACTATAATGAAAGGTTCAATTATTTCAATTACATCTCTTTTCAAAATGAACATTCTTTTACATCAGAAATCTGCAATTTAGTGCTAATTTGCTCTCCAAAATAGCATCAATTATAATACTTTAAAAAAATTAAAATACATTCACAAATTATTTAATAGTATTTATAAATGTAAGAATTATAAACATATCTGATTGGTGAAGTTCTGTCCTTATAGCTAACCCAACATTATCAAGGACATCATGTAATTGTGTATATATGTATATATATATATATATATAGCTATATATATTTATATATATAGATATGTATATGGTGTGTGCGTGTGTGTGTATCTGTATTGTCTATGTATGTGCATAAATTCCTCACCTCTCAGAATCACAAATACCCAAAGAAAAACCTTTTACATATTGTCACGTCTGCCTTTTGAATTTCCATGAGTGTCCATGAGCATAGAAGGTCCAGAAAAGTAACTAACTGGCTTTTTCTCTTGTGCCCAAGCATTTGTACTCACTTTACCACTCCAGTGAGGGAAATATTAATTCCCTTTATGGACCTTAAATTTGGAGATAAAAGATCAAATTTGCTTCTCAAATTGAGACGCGTTATGGCACAGTGTCCATCTCGCACGCCCTCCTGGGCAGGGTAGGGCACCAAGTTTTCAGTGACTGACAGGAATGGGCTCACGGAGCGGTCATGAAGAAATCCACACTGGAAGCAGCAGAAATAACCTGTGCAGTGACGCGCGGGAACGGGCTCCTGCTGAAGAGCTGACTGCTTAATACTTGGGAATTACAGTTGAAATTAGCCATGGTGGAAGTATTTACACCACAGAAATTGGCAAACGCTACAAGTCCAGGTTTGTGTTGTTGTCGTTGTCCCTTTTGCCATAGTTGCTGCTGTCGTCCAAGGAGCCGGTTCACAGCACACCGCAGCGCACAGTGCCGCGCAGTCAGCGTCCAGACGGCGGCGCTCTCATCTCCGTGCCGGGCCAGCAGTCTTTCCAGGAAGTGGCGCCAGGCTGTAGTCGGGTCACCTCCCCTGAGTGTGTGACTTATGACAAAAGTAATAACTTAGAATATTCACATAGTTACTAGCTCCCCAGTAGAAAACTCAAAATGCCTTATTGCCCATTGTCCACATAAGTTTACAAGTGGCACATTAAGGTTGGTGGGACAGTAAAGCACATAACGTACATATTTTACAAAGGTTGCAATAAGCCTCTGTATAGTAATCCAAAAGTCTATCTTAGTTTCTTCTGTGTTTATTCCTAGAACAAAAGTATTTTTTATTAAAATGAAAATGGGTAATCATATTTAACCTCCACCACACAGAGATTCATTGTCTATCAGAATAGTAATTGTTATCTATTCAGTATCTATCATAAGCAAAGTACTTTTTATCACATCAATGAGTTAGAAATTATTATTCCCATTTTACAGTTACACACGGAGAGGCCTAGAGAGTTGAACCTACCTCAAGTCCCAGAATGGGTAACGATCCAAGCTTGGGTTAGGACCCTCTTTCTGACTCCCAGGTTCATTCTTTTACCCACTATATTTTATTGCCTCTTGTGCATACTTGGGTCTCCTGCACTCAGACACACACACAACCGTTTCTTTTCACCAGCTTGAAAGCTTCAGAACTGCATGCTGAGCTAACCAGAACAATTACTGCCACGCTCCTAACGGATGAAGAGCCATGAGTTGCCTAAATCGATAGCCTTTTGAGAATTTATGCTAAATTGAGTTGTTGGTTTTAATTCACCCATCACTAAATATCTGGTATCAAAATTGCCACAATATTAAACACCTGCAGCCTCTTCCATTATAGTTACACCATGGTCCAGAGCTCCCCAGCCGCTCACGTCCCCACTCTCAGCAAGGAAATTGCAGTCAGTGCAATGGCTCCACAGACTGAACAAAATTCCTTTTAGGTGTTACTTTTGATCCAAAATAATATAGCAGGTCCCTTAGCCCACACCTTCTTGTTGGTTTCTATATCTAAAAATTTGATCCTATGATTTAATGTGGAATAATGAATCTGATCCTACAATCCATATATCAGTTTTTTCCCCATCTTTCTCAGTAAGTGGAAAATCTACACATTTAGAATGAAAAAGTGTTCTTAGAAATAATGCCAAGACACAGCTGATAGAATTCCACAATAGCAATTGACAAGAAATTATCATTTACTCTCTGAAACTGGCAAATCTAATAGCACCTGATATGTTGAAAATGTCATATAAAGTTAGAGAAGGAAGCTTAGGCCTCGGGAAATCACTGAGAGTGGGACCTTCTCATCTGCACGTTGTGAGAAGAGAGCTGCCCAGGGTTCCAGGGACAGTGCTAAAGCTGTAAGCGGACTCACTGTTGATTCACAGAACATTGATGAGAACTTCACCTAAATCTTGAGTTCTCTTGAACTTGCAAGGGCCTTACCTTGCCCATTTATTTTCAAGCAATTCCAAAAGTAGAATGTTATTAGATGATTTTTAAGGGTGAATAAGGGAGTTAGAGGGCTATCAGCAATGCTTTTTACTTCAGAGTCTTTCTTTATACCTTCAAGAATAACATAATTTGGCTCAACTTCACCTTCATTTTCAGTGAGAAATAATTAGTTATCTCACATATGCAGGAAAAAATTATATTAAAAACTCAATTACTTTGTTCAGTTGAGATTACCTCCCTAGGTGTAATAGTTCATTACCATAAAAACATGCACTCCAAACAGAAGCTTCTTGGATATTATGAGAAAATGTATTTATTTCATTAATAAGGAGGTGAATTTCAAATCTTATCATGTCCACTTAGATTAGCTCTGCATTTCTCCTGATACCAACATAAATTTCTAGTGTTCATTGACTTCCTGAAAGAAATTATACATGCAGTTTGCTGGAGAATAGTGCTTTTTTTTTTTTTGCTTTAGTACAAATTAAGAGTTTATACTAGATTATTTCTAAGATCCCTTCCAGGGCTAAATTTCAATGACCCTATGTTCATGTTCCATGTATCTTTATATTTATACGGAATTAGCACACACAAAAAAACTCTGTACGCCCAAGTATCTTATATATTTATGCTGTTTTCTTCTAACATTTTCCTGATCTCATGTGATAGCAATATTCCACTTTGTCCTTTTTCTGATGAATTTGACAAGGAGTCTTATGTTAGGAACACCTGTTCTTAAATAATTATTCTCATAAACAGTAGTGTTATCTTTCTGCTCAGCAAATGCACTGCTACATCTGTGAAATCACAGTCGTTGCCATGACAACAGAGGTGGCCAACAAGGAAAAGAGGCAAAGCTTTTGTATAACATCAAGTAGGAACAGCATGATATTTCTGAAAGTTGTTATTCAAATTAGATTTCATGATCCGTTTCAAAGAAAGTGAAAGATATGTCTAACTTTCCCAATTTTTTTTCTCTCTTATCAGTTAATGTCTCTAGGAAACGATCTCTGTACAAGATAAAATAATTCAAGTCAGATTTAATTTTTGTAAGCTTAATTGGCATATGTCACATGGCTTAACAGTGTATATAAAAGAGAATTGATGCAACATCTGATGATAGTGTTTAGTAAAAACAGACCGACCAAAATTACCCTCTGGTAACCAGGGCCTAGTTTCACCCAGTTGGTTAAAGTTTATGGGGTGGTAAGAAGGAACGATTTGATGTAGACATGCCTTTCTATCTATCGGCTTGTATTGCTTTCAAAATTAGAGCACAGGGGCTGGCCCGGTGGCGCAGCGGTTAAGTTCGCACGTTCCGCTTCTCGGCGGCCCGGGGTTCGCTGGTTCGGATCCCGGGTGCGGACATGGCACTGCTTGGCAGCCATGCTGTGGTAGGCGTCCCACGTATAAACTAGAGGAAGATGGGCACGGATGTTAGCTCAGAGCCAGGCTTCCTCAGCAAAAAGAGGAGGACTGGTAGTAGTTAGCTGAGGGCTAATCTTCCTCCAAAAAACAAAACAAAACAAAACAAAATTAGAGCACAGCTTGGCTGCCATGGGTGCAAGCAGAACTGAAGAGATTGATGCAGTGAGCTCACTGGGCACCCACACCAGGCCCTTCACATACAGCCGAAGTAGCTTTTCCCACAGCTGGCTTCTCCCCACTCTGCCTTTTAGATCCCCAAGGATTCCGGAGCCTTTGATAGGAAAACAGATAAGTGTCAAGGCCGGAGTCTATGTAAAAATGACAACAAGCTCTCTGTAGGAATGTGGGCTACAAAAGAGAATAAATATACAATAAAAATAACAGCCAGGGGAGTGGCCCTGAACCCTGGCAGAGAGGCAGAGGTGACAGACCAGGGGAAGAGAAGGTGCAGAAACCAAGGGAAGGAGCATTATGAATTGTGAGAAGCAGCAGAAGCGTTTGACACCCTTGAAGTCAGTTCTGTAAAGAGTAAAGAGAACAATGCACGTCAAACTGAGTGATGTAATTTGAGAAGATACAGTAGGTGAAGGAAAATGCATAGGTTACACAGCTCAGGGCTGTACCAGAATACAGGTAATTTTGCCCACACACTAGCAATCTCAAAGTCCCAAGGCCAAAGTTATAGGAGTCATCACAGGCAAAAGCTTGCTTTCCTTGCCCTGAGAATAGTAAGACCAAGTCAGTTAGTGTCTGGCACTATTGGTTGCTCTTGAAGAGCTGTTGGTCCACTGTGGTTAACTCGCTTTTCTCTCTCTGTGGACATCCTCTGTTTTATTGTGCTGAACATTTATGAATAGATGGCACCCAAGGTCCCACCCTGAGGCCAAACAAGCCGGATAGAGACATAAACCTTGGAGCAGTAAGGAATCTCCTGGGAATGTACCCATCCCAGGAGAGAAAAGCTTGCCCGAACACAAAGCTCCTTGGTCAAGGGAAAGGAGGTAAGTTCTGAAGACTCTGGAGTCTCTCACTCTAACTGGTCTCCAGATCCCCAGGGACTCCCGTCTGCTCTATTAAGCTTCTACTCTGCTCTAGGCTGAGCTCTGAGGTTACAGAGGTGAGCAAGATGGAGCTGGTCAGTGAACAACTGAAACCTAAAATCTAGCACAGAAACCAGGCATGACACAGCAAGCTACTACAAGCGGGATCCATGTGTGAGGAGCTGCAGAGTGCTGTGGGAGCATTTGACAGGGAGATCTAACCCAGGGAAGTCAAAGGAAGCTTCTCTGGGGAAGACACAATTAAACTGAGGTCTAACCAGGTGGCAGCCAAGTGCAAGAGATGGAAGATTAAATTGTGCAAAGCCCCTAAGGATCCGTTTGATGGACTCAACTCCAGTAAGGCCGACGTGAAAGTCAGTGAGTATTGGATTGTTTGGCTCTTATATCTTGTTTTTAAGGATAGAGGCCAATATCCTGAGGGTAATGGGAAGCCATTGAAAGGTTTTAAGCAGAGGAGATAAAGGAGAAGAGACCTAAGTTAAAATGGAAGCACCTATTCTTAGTAAATCCTGCAAAATATCACTGCATAGGCAAGGTGGTTTGGGTAACTCTCCAAAGATTAGAACACAAAAGGAGAAGGCTGTCTTTTTCTTGCTTTGTGATGCAGAGGGTCCATGCATCCTTGGCTCCTGGAGGACTCAGCCATCGCCAGAGCAGAGGACTGCGGGGCACAGTGGGAGGTGCTGGTGCAGAGGAGCTCAAGGACTGATTGAGCTGCCAGCTCTCTATCCTCGTCTCTTTTCTCTGGTTTGTCTGAACCCCAAATATAACCCTAAATCTCGCTCACACAGCATTTGTAAACATTGTACCTTTGCTGGAAATTTGGGGGCAACATGGCAGCAATGCAGAAAACAACATTGAACAGTAAACATCCCTTTTCTTGAAAGTCCTCTAGCGCCCCCACTTCCCAAAGAAATCTCTCAGGCTTCAGCCTCCTGCCACTAGAATATAAACTCCACTGGAGATTTTTATCTGTTTTGTGTACCAACGAATCTCCAGTACCTAGAACAGTGCCCGTCCATATTAGGCTCTCAATAAAAATCTGTCAGTTAGAGCAATTAGCCTCCAGACTCTGTTTTCTGGATTCCCTTCCAGAAGCTCCACCTTCTCACTTCATTGTGCAAAATAATTTATGTTCCACCACCTACTCTTTTCCAGAGCTGCCCTTACATACCCAAAGATTCCTTAATATGTTCTGACAAAGGCCCTCACAGCTGAGAGGAGCTGAAAGACGCTGGATTTCAGGCGTCCCTTCCCCTCGAGTCTCTCTGCAGACAGTCAGTGTGGGGTTAGAATCGCCTGTTTTCTACCCAACTACTCATGGGTTATAGAAAAACACTTTCTCTTTAAAGCAGTTAGAATAATCTGTGTGGAAATTATACTTCCTAATTTCACTCACATGAAACAATATTAATGAAAATATCCAACCTGCTTTCTTGGAAGTTTATAAAAAATATTTCATTTTGGCGTTAAATTAAGTTTCAAAAAAGTACTCTGCCCAGCCCTAACTATTGTATAAAACAACGCAGCTTGGTGAACAGACCTTGTCTGAGGAGAGCTCCTTGTTTCCTTTGTATTTCTTTCAGTGTTTTTTTCCTTTTTTCCTCTGAATATATATGATCATTATAGAAAATTATATATATATACAGATATATATATATATACACACACAAAATTAAATCAATCATAATCCCTTCCTAAAATCCCTCTTTTATGCATTTTTCTACCCATGGTTGAAATGATACTATGTACATAATATTGTGTCTAGATGGCTTGAGGTTCTTGCACACTAGGAATCTACTAACAAAAGTGTTTATACCACATTAAATCAAGTGCCAAGATTGTAATACAAATAATGTGTGTCTGAGAACAAAGAAATCACTGGGACAGCTTTTCAAAAGAGGTCTGACTTTGACCTGCAGGAGAAGGGGAGGGCATTTGGGTGGAGAGAAACCTGGCAGCACAGGGGCTCTGAGGAGGGCTGGGCGGCCGTCTGGGCAGAGCAGGAGCTTTACACTGCAGAGAAGGGTAAGAGGCCGCGGGAAGGAACGCTGGAGCCATGGTGTGGATTGTTCTGGAAGGCAGTAAGTCAAGCCATGCCGATGAGCAACCAGGTGTAGATGCATCAGCAATGCCACTCAAGGAAAAAGAAGAGATAAACCTGGAAAACATTCTATTTGATCCTCGTACAGGGCTGTTAAATTGTAGTTTCAATTATATATATACACACACATACATATGTACATATATATATATATATATATATATCCCTGATTTTACTATGTTTCAAAGCATAATCATTTTCCTGTCTAACAAACCTACATGCTGGAACTTATTTTAGAAAAGATTAGCATAATCAAAGTATCTTTTCAGGTAATGAGATCGACTGAATGAGTTTGTCTGTTTTTACAAATATAACTCTACTGCCAAAAAGAACCCTGCAATCCTGTAAATAGTAATTAGAAGTAACGCAATAACTTCCAGGTACAGCGTGAAAAACTAGAATAGCATATGTAAGGTTCTTCTTTTGTATCAAAATTTAACTTTAGGGAAGAGGTTTTTTTGAATAGTAGGTATATAATTTTTGTCACTAGTCCTGAAATTTTATCCCAAAAAGTTTGTTTTCTGACTATGATTTAGCAAAAGATAGGTTAAAAATGGGTGCTCGAGGGGCTGGCCCCCCGTGGCATAGTTTTTAAGTTTGCACGCTCCACTTCAGCAGCCCAAGGTTCATGGGTTTGGATCCCAGGCACAGACCTACACACTGCTCAACAAGCCATGTGTCGGTGGCATCCCACATACAAAATAAAGGAAGATTGGCACAGATGTTAGCTCAGGGACAATCCTCCTTGCCAAAAGAGAAAGAAAAAAAAGGATTCTGGGAAAGATTAAATTTATTCTTGTTTCAAATTTATACTTCAAAACACAACCCCATGATTTTTTTAAATTTACACCAAGATCCTATTTCAGCAATAAAAACAAGAAGAATGAAAAGAGTAGGACAAAGTGCTGCATTCCAGAGTGTGTGCGTGTCTGTGTGCATCTGTGTGTGTTTTAATTTTCAATGTTTCTCCATTATACAAGAGCCACTTATCTCACAGGTTATTTATGCCTCTCATCAAAAGTAGAAGGTTTAAAGCAAAAAAATCTATGCTTAAATTATTCGTATAATATAATTAGACTTCCTCAAGTATTTTTAAATTATCTCAGGAAGGATTTACTATATCCTTATACCAGTTAACATTAACCAAAGTCCTTCAGTTTTAGACAATGTTGTTCTACAAATTACACATATTAGACAGGATAAGCTCCAGGGAGGTGACGGGTGAGCATAAGCACTTTACAAGCTATCATTCACACTTTCTTCCAATTTGTAAATGTATCTTCCAATTTGTAAATGTAATACACATCTTAACTAATACTGTCTCTTCCATAATGGAAATTAAGTGTCCAAGTACTGAAGACCAGCTTCTTCAAAGTCACAAACTATGAGAAAACAAGCTCACTATCGACGTTTTGCATCTGCATTCTGAATAACATGTCCAAAAAATTTTCATTTGTCATACAGATGCTAATGTTTCAGTTAAGATGTGTGAAGCATAATGAGTAGCAGCTGAAATTACATCACTCCTGCAAAAAATGATTTTTCCCTCTGGTTATCTCACTGGCCACTGGCCCCTTTGTTTCATGGATAACGATGATTCTGCACAATATTTAGAGTCAAGTAAATGGAACAAGATTGTTCAGGAGAGGGGTATTTATTTTAAATAGTTGACCAGACCCTAACTTTCTTCATTCATTAGTTTTAACAACAAAACAGATGTTATGTATGGCCTGTGAGTTCTGACTCTGAGGAGCCTCAATGAACATTACTTTTGTTCCATACTTCACTACTTCCAATAGAAGGAGGTACAGGCTCCTTCGAAACATAAAGCGTATCTATCACATTACTCAACTTGGTTGAAAAAAGTCTCCAAACAAATTGTTAATTAACAAATTTCTTAATTAATAATTAACAAGTAATTTTATGAGCAACTGCTATGTTTCATAAATAGTGCCAAGGCATTGCCTGTGACCTACTTAATTTTCACAACAGTCTTAACTCTCCTGAATCCTTCTGGAGGTTGGCTCTCCGGATTCTCTGGCCAGGGCCGCCATAAATGGGCATGTGTTATTTTTACAAATATATTTAAACTCCCAGGGGAATCTATTCAAATTCTCTACCTCTTTTCTACTTCTTATGCCCAACAGTTAGTGTACTATAGGATAATGAACCTCTCACGTGACAACGTGTTAAGTGTTTTAAAAACACCACTACTGGATCCTTCTTTATCTTACACATTTTTATCTTGAATAAATTTATTTAATTGTAATTTTAATAACTTTATTGAAATATAATTGGCATACAATAAACAACATATTTAAAGAGTGTAACTCGAAAAGCTTTGACATAGGTATACATCTGTGAAGCCGTCACCACAATGAAGATAATGAACCTATCGATCATCTCCAAGAGTTTCTCCATCTCCTTTGTAAGTCCTCCCTCTTGTCTCTGCCTGCCCTGTCCCCACCCCATCTCCAGGTTGACACAACTGCTGTCAGTAATTCTAGATTAGTTTGCATTTTCTAGAATTATGAATAGATGGAATAAAATAGTATGTGCTCTTTTTTGTCTAGCTTCCTTCATTCAGCATAATTATTTTCAGATTCTTTCATTGTGCAGCATGTTTCAAAATCTGTTTCTTTTATTGCTGAGTAGTATTACGTGATATACACATACACAGTTTCTTTATCTGTTCACTTCTTGATGGACATTTGAGTTGTTTCCAGTATTTGGCTATTATAAATGAAGTTACTATAAACATCATCTTCAAGTCTTTGTATGGACATGTGTTTTCATTTCTGTTGGTTAAATACCTAGGAATGGAGTGGATGGATCCTAGTGTGTATATGGTTAACTTTTTAAGAAACTGCCAAACTGTTTTCCAAAATAGTTGCTCCATTTTACCTTTCCAGCAGCAGTGAGTAAGAGTTTTAGTTCCTGCATAATTGGTGAATTATTTGGAGGGGATTTAACAAATAATTTTATGACCCAACACTTGGTATGGTTCATCTTAATTGTATCTATTCCAATGGATATAAGTGATACCTCATTGTAGTTTTAATGTGCAGTTCTCTAATAACTAATGATGTTGAGCATATTTTTTGTGTGCTTATTTGCCAAAGCTTTTGTGTGCTTCTTTGACAAAGTATCTTTTCAAATCTCTTTCCTTTTTTTCAATTAAGTTTTTGTTTTCTTGTTACTGAGTTTTGAGTGTTCAATATACATTCTGGATACAAGTTCTTCATCAGATATAAGATTTGAAAATATTTTCTCCCAGCATGTGGTTTGCCATGGCATTCTATTAACAATGTCTTTTGAAGAGAAAAATTTTTAATTTTGATGAAGTCCAATTTATCAGTTGGTACTTTTATAGGACATGTTTTTAGTGTTGTATCTAAGATATGTTAGCCTAACTCAGGGTCATAAAATTTTTCTTCTAGGAGTTTTATAGTTTTAGATTTCATATTTACTTTTATTATCCATTTTGCATTAATTTTTGTATTTTGTTTGAATATGGATAAAACTCCTTTTTTTGCATACGGCTATCCAATTGTTCCAGCACTAAGTGTTGAAAACACTGAATTGTCTTTGCACCTTTGTAGAAAATTAGTTGTCAATATATTTGTAACTGTTCTGTTCAATGGATCTATTGATGTCTTTCTTGGTATCAACACAATATGGTTTTGATTACTGTAGCTTTATAATAAGTCTTGATATCAAGTAGCATTAGTTCTACAAATTTGTTCTTTATCATATGCATTTTTAATATAACTGTTATCATGGAATCATTCAATATATCCTTCCAATCTTGAGAATACATGTATGCCAGGCCCATACTTGTCCACATTTGGGGAAAATGGTCTAATCAAGGCTACTAATACTCTTTCTATTTTTGAGAGACAGATTTCTTCTTGGAAAATACAGGAGGTATGGCCATTTACAAGCAACACTAGAAAGCACCAAAAGGACTAGCAATAGGATAAGGTAAAATAATTAAGAAAAGAGATTAACCATACTGTTCACTTTCCCAAAATTACTTGCTCTTTGAAAACAGTTACCTTTACACACCACGTTATACTTACACACCACAGAAATTAAACCAAACCTTGACAAAACAAGAAATCAGTACAGACAGTACTACTTGGTTCATGGTCTCTTCTAAGGGGAGTCTTGGAGCTGGAGCCCTTGTCCTCTTTTTTCCTTTGTGTCCTCTTTGGAGCCCCAAACATAGCTCTAAGACCCCCAAAAGTCCTCAATAATAATTGGTGATTGTCCACTATAATGTAAATTTTGTGGACTAAATTAAACATTAGAGGAATATTTACATGCCATTTGGACAACCCCTTCTCTCCTAAAGACAATCGATAATATCATAAGGAGAAAATTCAATCTCTTGCGGCTATTCTATCTTCAAAAAGTATAAACTCCTTTTCTCAGAGACTGGTTTTGTACACCTTGCTGTTTTCTAACAAAGTAAAGGAGATAAATTCCACAAATATAAATACAATTATACCTTAAAAATAAGGTGATTTGATTAAAAGAATGAATAAAACTGGTTTTTAAAAAGCACCTTTTTATACACTTCTGCCTAAAAGAATACCGTGAAAGCACATGCCTCCCCATAGGTGGGCTGCAGAAGAACATAGCTCTAGGCGCTCCTCCTACTCCCAAAAGAACTCCACTGTCAAGTAAGAGATTTACAAGAAAGCAGGAGAATTTTCTTCTGTATTAAAAGCCAAGAAGTCTGGGGCCGGCCCCGTGGCTGAGTGGTTAAGTTTGCGCGCTCCACTGCAGGCGGCCCAGTGTTTCCTCAGTTCGGATCCTGGGCGCGGACATGGCGCTGCTCATCCAGCCACACTGAGGCGGCGTCCCACATGCCACAGCTAGAAGGACCCACAACTAAGAATATATAACTATGTACCAGGGGGCTTTGGGGAGAAAAAAGAAAAAATAAAATCTTAAAAAAAAAAGAAGCCAAGAAGTCTACTATGTTCAGTGAAAATGATTGGTAAGCTTTCTTTTTCAAATATTTAGTGATCAAAAAAGTGTGTTGACAATTCAATAAATATTTACTGAAAACAAATTATTTATTTATTCACAAACATTGGTTGAACGTCTAGATTGTGCTAGATACTGTGCCAGAGACTGAAGATTTAAACAAGAATAAATCATGTCTTTCCTTTCACAGGAATTTACTGAGGAGGTTAGTTGGGACAAGGATGAAATTGGGGAGAAACGGAAGGAGGAGACGGACATGTAAACAAATAATTATAAATATTCTGAACATACTTTAACAAAGTTGAATGCAAAATATATTGAAAGTTCAAACGAGGAAGCAACTGGCTGTATTGCAGGGGATGAACGAAAACTACACAGCGCCCAGTACCTGAGTAATTCCAAGGGAGCATATGGCACAGGAGCTTAAACCCTATTGCAGAGGTAGAACCTACTCATTGGAAATAGCTAAATAATACCAATTAAAAGAAACTAATTAGCAATTTAGAATTTTCTGAAAGTAGGTTTTTCTATTTTTTGATCTTGTTGTACTCATAGTTTATTCATTCAATTCACTCAAATAAAATTACTAGAACCTACCACATGTCAATCACTGTTGTAAGCAATGAGGACCCAGCAATAAAAAAGAGAGATGTGGTCCTTAGAGTTACACTCTAGGAGTGGGGAACACATAAAGAACCATTAAACAAGTTAATAAACATGATTACCTCTGAGAGTGATAACTGCTACAACGAAACAAACAGGATACGATGGTTGGGGGAGGGAGGGCCATGAGACAATGTTGCCAGGAAAGGATTCCTTTCTGAGAGCGTGGTAATTGAATTAAGACCAAATGATTTCTTAAAAAGTGCGAGAGCTAGCCATTTATTGTTCTGTTGGAAGAATTTTCAAATGCAGAGGCTTTGAGGCAAGAGGGAGGTTGTCTTGTTGGAGGAACCAAAAGAACCTACGTGGCTGGAGAGCTATGAGCAAGGGGAAAAGTGGTACAAGACGAACTGGAGAAACAGGCAAGGTGCAAACTTCAGCACCGTGAAGCCCACGGCAAGGAGTACGACTCCCAGGGTTTGTTTCTAATGAAGATTGTTGGGAACTACGCATAAAGTATGGACAAATCTCCACAGACAGAGAATATGTTTGTGCTATTTTACAGAGGAAAGTGGTCTCGGTAGATATTTGTGTAACTGTACTAAGTCCCTCCAAATGTCTTTTTTGATTAAGATTAATTTCTAGAGCTCATCTCAAATAAACAACAAATGCAGTAGCTTTGGCTCCGGAATCACTCCTGAAGTACCCAGTGTTTATCCATGGATGTGATACCTCAGAGTTAAGACCTCAGGAAACAAGGAGGTGATTTATAAAACAGATGCATCAGAGGTATCAATAGGAGTAAGAAACAAGCCAAAAGGAAAACTCATCTACTTAACAGTTCTATCTAGAGACAGCAATGCTAAAAGAGACTTCCGAAGATGCCTAACTTGAAAATAGTAAGAAGTCCTAGAAAAAAAACTTTTTGTATTGTTTTATTTCATAAAATGATAAGCCATATCTAAATAGTGGTAGCTACTTTATTTTTAAAACTAAGCTATATTTTTATATCAGGCCATTGTACCATCATTAAAGAATCAAAATATAACCAAAAGATATCACTAAGAGAGTGTAAAGGTAAGCCACAGACTTGGACATATTTATAATTTATGCATCTGCCAAAGAGAGTGATATTGAAAATATAGAAAGACTGTTACAAAGCAACAAGAAAAAGGAAATCCAATTTTAAAATGAGCAAAAAGTTTAATAGCTGTTTCAAAAAAGTATATCCAAGTGGCCAATAAGTTAATTTAAAAGTGCTCAACATTATTATTCATCAAGGAAAAGAAAATTGAGACGAACGTCCTCAACACCATGGTTGAAATTAAAGAGCCTGACAATTCCAAGAGTTGAGGAGGATAAGGAACAACTGGTACTCTCACATACTGCTGATGGGAGTGTAAATTTGTGCCGCCACTTTGGAAAACTATTTGGCAGTGTTTACTAAAGCTAAACGTAGACCTACTCTACGACATAGCACTTCTACTTTTAGGCGCATCTTCTACGGTAATAAATTCTTATATCCACCAAAAGACACATACAAAAGTGTTCATAGCAGCTCTATTCACAATAACCATAAACTAGAAACAATCCAAAAGTCCATCAGCAGCAGAATGATTCAAGTTAAATTTGTGTGAGATATTCATACTACAGTATACAACACGGCAGTAAAAAATAAATGCCAATACACTGTTGTCTAAGTGCCTGACAGTAAGCTCTTGATGCCATGGCACCCATTTCAAAAGACATCCACCTTGAATAAACATATTGCCACAATGTATGACACAGCCACTAGCAAAATGACCATGCAAGAAACTGTGCCACCCCCAACCCTGCAGGTCCCGCTTTCAGAAAGCCCTGGGAAACCTAGATAACAGACCACTCAAGCGATCCCTATTCTCTCTTCTTGCACCGTAATTCCTCTCTTATGCTTTAAATTGGCCAAGAAAGAGTGAACCTATGAAACCCTAGACACCCAGGCTCACACTCTAATAAAGGCAGAGCCCCAGGTCCTCTCTCTCTCTCTAGCGGACCTTGCTGTGTGTCCCTCGGGCATGCCTTGCACCCTCCAGGAATTGTAAGCAAGCATCTTGTTCCTCAAAGTTCCCTGATGGTTAGCTGAATTAAGGACTTAAATGTAAGACCTGACACTGTAAATTTCCTAGAAGAAAACATAGGGAAAAACTCCTTGATATTTGTCTTAGCAACGATTTTTGGATTTGACACCAAAAACACAGGCAATGAAAGCACAAATAGGCAGTTAGGAGAGCATCAAAATTAAAGGCTCTGCACAGCAAAAGAAACAATCTTGTTGTGTTGAATAGGTGAAGAGGCAACCTATTCAATGGGAAAAAATATTTGCAAATGATGTATCTGATATAGAGTTAATTTCCAAAAGATAAAAAGCACTCATCACCAACCCAACAGCAAAAAATCCAAATAACCCAATTAAATAATGGGCAAAGTACCTGAACAGATATTTTTCCAAAGAAGACATACGAATGGCCAACAGGTACATGAAAATGTGCTCAACATTACTAATCATTAGAGAAAAGCAAATCAAAACCACAATGAGATATTACCTCACACCTGTTAGGCTATTATCAAAAAGACAAGAAAGAATGAGTGCTGGTGAGGGTGTGGCGAAAAGGGAACCCTTGTGCACTGGTCATGAGAATGTGAATTGGTGCTGTCATATGGAAGATATTATGGAGGTTCCTCAAAAGTTAAAAGCAGAACCACCATAATATGATCTAGCATTCCACTTCTGGGTACATATCCAAAGAAAATGAAATCAGTATCTCAAAAAGATCTCAGCACCCCATGTTCATTGCAAGGTTATTCATAATAGCCAAAATATGAGAACAACCTAAGTGTCTGTCAAAGGATTAATGGATAAAGAAAATGTGTTGTATA
This sequence comes from Equus quagga, assembly GCF_021613505.1. Taxonomy (NCBI): domain Eukaryota; kingdom Metazoa; phylum Chordata; class Mammalia; order Perissodactyla; family Equidae; genus Equus; species Equus quagga. Next base: position 52,916,578 of record NC_060277.1, read on the forward strand.
GATACAGTGGAATATTATTCATCCATAAAAAATAAGGATATCCTACCATTTGCAACAACATGGGTGAAGCTTGAGGGCAGTATGCTAAGTGAAATAAATCAGACAGAGAAAGACAAATACTGTATGATCTCACTTACATGTGGAATCTTTTAGTCAATTCATAAAAGTAAAGAGTAGAATGGTGTTGCCAGGGACTGGGTGGTGCAGGAAATGAGCAGATGTTGGTCCAAGGGTACAAACTTTAATTTATAAGGTGAATAAGTTCTGGGATCCAAGGTACAGCTAGGTGACTATAGTTAATAATATTTTATTGTATACTCAAAATTTGTTGAGAGTAGATCATAAAATTTTCACCACTCACAAAAAAAATAACTATGTGAGGTGATGGGTACATTAATTAACTTAATTATTGTAATCATTTCATAATGTATACATATGTCAAATCATCACATTTTACACTTTAAATATACATGATTTTATTTAACTATACTCCAACAAAGCTGGAGAAAAAATAAAAATTTTAAAAGATATTGTAAGAAGATTATTTAAAAATCACAAAAACAACAAAGCTTATTTCTGACTAGTAGGATTATTGGTCATTTTTATTTTCATGAAGCTTTCTGTATTTTTTCAAAATTTCTTCGATAAGCATACATTATAAAATACATTTTACTATCAAGGCATGCCGTTAAAATATTTACTATTGCCTTGCTGCTGTTGTTCTTTGTATTCTGGCTGTACTAAAACTATGAATCCTTCGTAAGAATTATATTTGAGACCTTTTTATCCTATGTAGATAGATTATTTCCCAGGCAAATAATTGCTTCAACACCAGCTATTTCATCAAAGTCTTGCCCCGGTAGATAATAAGCATCCCAGGTGAGAAAACCCTGTAAACACTTCTTCACAGCTTTAGTTGTTACCTTAATTAATTATCAATGACTCTGGGTTGTAAAACAAATCCTTTCTTAAAATAATTCAGTGCCAAGAAGAAACCATTACTATTTACGTTAGTACATGATGATTAATAATCTAGTTTTTTGTAAAAAAATTTTAAGGTTTTATAAATTAGTAATTCATTATAAACTCATTAATTGTCCCAGATTTTCATGGACCAATAAAATTAGTATGCCATTTTTGTCCAGTTACTGGAGGCATGTCTTCCCATCATGAAGACCAATGCAGAAAAGTATTACAAGAGGCAACAAGGCAATACTCCAACTCAAAATGCCAATCTTCTCAGGAAAGTTTAATCTTCATGTTTTTATTCATATGGGTTGATGATGGTTACCTTCATTCACAGGTCTCTTCAATACAGTATAGAGAAGACAGGATTTTTGTTAGCTTTCTTGATTTTTGCTTTGTTTTGTTGGTTGCCACTGGACATCACAAGGAACGAGGTTGACGGCAGTCTGCGGTCCCATGGCCTTCACCTAAAGACAGGTGCCATGTGGTATTTATTAATCAGTGAAATTGGTTCAAGGGAAAAGCTCTCCTTTCCCTTAACTACTGCTTTTTAACCCTGATTACAGCTGGTACTAGGCAACACAATATATACGTAAACAGACTTTTCCATCCCTAAGGTGCAGTTTTTAAGGCACGCTAATAGGCTGTCTGTGAGCAACTGGCTGGTCCACAGTGCTGACTCAAGTGCTCATCACGCTGCTCTCAGCAGGGCAGAGAGGGATGGCAAGAAAATTAGCACAGAAATTAAAAATCTCAAGAAACTGTCAAAAAAAACGAGAAGACTGAATTACATCTTAGAGGGGATTAAGCCACAAATAGAAAAGCTTGTAGAATCATGCACAAAAAAAAGCAGCACAACTGTGCTCTATAAATGTCTGTGCTCCATCCCATCTGAACTACTGTACAGTAATGGACACAGCAGATAGAGGTGACAAAACTCCCAAAGAGCTACTCAATACCTTATGTTGAAAGAATCAGACCATCACTACTGGATTAAAGACTAGGACCAAACTTGGAACTGGTCAGAGACCCACCTTCGGTCAGCCCCTGCAGGTTTCTCAAATCTTGTCTTCTCTCCCTGACCTCTCCTCTCTGGCTCAGGTATAAGCTCTCCCATGTCCACATGACAGAGAGCAGAATCTCTTCAACATGATGTTCTCAGTCAACCACAGCCCCATCATTGACTCATCATGTGGCCTCCAGTAAATTATTGAATCTCTCTGAGCACAGTTTCCTCACTTGTGAAACAGAAATAATAACTGTACCTTCCTCGTAGGGTTCTTGTGAGGATTAAATGCACACACAGGATGAAGCCTGGTACCTAGAAACACTCATTAAATACAGTATAGGTGATGCTACTCTTTCCATCCCTGTCTCCACAGGAGCTTAATGCCTGAGAAAGGAGCTGGAGACATCTGCTTGCACCTCTTTGCCCTAGTAAAGTTCAAACTGAAACGTGGTTGAAATGTTGTATACAAATGAATGTGTGCAGAAATACAACTTTATTTTATGTTTTCGTTAAAATCCACTTAAATCAGTTTTTTTCAAGTACATATTTAATCCATAAAAGTTCAAATTCTCTTTCAGGTCGGTTTCTCCTCACCCACCCATTCTTGATTTGGTGATTGCCTCTACATGTTGGAGGCAGAGCTGTTCTCTTACTCTTTATAGGTTCTTCTTCTGATGCAATTTTTCAAATCCTACTCATCTTTTATAGCTCATCCCAAGTGGAACTTCCATCGTAAATCTTTTCCGACTACAACAGTCAACTTTGCCCCTTCACTTTCCTCAACTTCTATAGGACCTATATCATCTGAATATCACTTGATTCTGCTGTCTCAGATTGTTGCACATTTTTAAATTTAAAGTATTTAAAATAAACAAAAATGAAAATTAAGTCACTTTGAAATTGCATCTTCGTTTGTGGTAATTAAACAGTAGGGAAAACACCCAAATAGTTTCTGATTTCCTCACACCCCATGGGTATAAAATGCTATCAAATTAGCTCTTATTTAGTGAATGCATTCTAATGCCATCCTGTGGACTAAGTGCTTTTCATCTCTTATCTAATTTAAACCCCATGGGTTTGGGTGAGGAGAGGTAGATTAAGATAGGAAGGGGAATTATCATTTGTGGAGCCAGAGTTATAGGTTTTGTTCATGTTACTCATTGAATTATCTTAACAATTTTTGATGGAGATACTAAATTCTCCACTTTATAGGTAAGAAGACTGAAGGTAAGTAGGATTCAGTAAGTGATCCAAGGTCACGTAATTAGCAAATGTTCCAAGTTGGAATCCAAGTTAGAATCCAATGATTGCTAACTCTAGCACCTGTACACTAAGCCCTGATTCATTCTCTGACTGGCTTGTGACCCTGGGAAAGTAAGTTAAACCTGCCAGACCTCAGTCCCCCACTGGAAAGGAATTACTAAAACCAAAAGTTAACCCTTCCTGAAGACATACCTTGTTCATGAGCTGTGCTAGGTAGTTTAGGGGAATTATTCCACTTCTTCCTCACAACAAATCCACAAGGCACTTATTACTATCCCTGTTTTACAGATAAGAAAACTGAGGCAAAGAGAGAAATGGAACTTGCCAAGATCACACAGCTGGGTGGTTGAACGGGAATTCACATCCCACTTTCCTCTTCATCACGTGCTACACAGCCTCCAGGGACTGGAAAGACCTGTCTTATACACTGTGCCTAGTGTTGCAAGCACTAGGTGAAAAAATATATATGAAAATGCCATGAACAAAAATGTCAGCTTTGCTAACGAAATTTCAGGTAATATCAACTAGTGTACTAAAGGATGAAATCGACCTCTAAAAAGTTCTTGACAAGCTGAAAGGGTGGGTCGAATTAACAAGATGAACTTCACAGGATAATAGCCAGGCCCTATAATTAAGTTTTAAAAATCAAACGTACCAGTTCTGAAGGGAACAGACATGGTTAGCAGCTGGTACATAAAAGGATTTTAATAGATTTCAAGCTCTGGAATGAAGTAATACTGTAATGTATCTACTCTCAAAAAAAGTCAAAATAATCTTGAGCTACATTAATAGAAATTCAGTGTCCAAACCAGATGGACGATAATGGGACTGAATCTGCACTGGTCAGATCACATCCATAATACTACCGTTCCCTCAGGGAGGCACATTTTAGAGAAATGGTGACTGAAGCCAGCAAACTACTGGACAGAACTCAGAAACGTGCTGCATTAGACATTAAAGTTATGACAGTGTATCAGAAAACTCACACTAACAATCACTCAATATCTGAAAGATTCATGTTCTCAATGGCCCCTTAAAGCAAAATAAGAATCATGGTTGGAAAGTACAGAGGAGAATGCTTCGGTTCAGTATAAAGAAATCCACAAGAAGTGGTTAAAGGCATATAAAATTGTATGAACTTTCTTATGAATGTGAATGTTCCTTGTCACTGCAGCTGTTCAAGTGAAAGGTCAACTACCACTTGTTAGAAATGTTGCACAAGAGACCCAGGCGAGAGACAAGAGCTCAGACTACGTGGACTTGAGGTCCCCTCTGGCTTTGTGTGCAGAGGAGGGGGGAGAGTATTTTAAATCTGAAGGCATAGAATGGTCTGTTTAAATTAATTTATACAGCACATTAATAGCATTGTGCCATACTTACAAGTGGCTTCATAAATAGCTTCTAAATTAAAAAAAAAAAAGATGTTTCCTACACATCAAAATAATCTATCTTGTCTAATAAGTTAAGATAAATTTAAAATGCAGTTTAAATACATCCTGTAAGATTTCACACTTTTATAGGTTTTACAGACTTACCATTAGGTGTGACAAACCATATATAGGCTTCCTTTTCTTCTCAGTCTACTTTTCTCTTTCCCTGATTGAGCCAACAAACTCCCCTCGCCACAAGATTTGAAATAACATCTATTACCAGCCTAGACCATTGTTCTCAAACAATATGATTCACTTTTTACTTTTCAATGTTCATACTTCTTTTTTCCATCTCTTGCTTATTGTGGTACAATATTGAATACCGTCTGCAGGAGGTGTTTGTCAGTGGTCTTTTAACATCTGCAGGGGGAAGGGTAGGCTTTCATGCATGGAAAGAAATTCTCTCGTTTTCTATATTTTGGTTAATATTTAATTTATTTTATTTATATCTTTTAAAATATAGCTTTACTTAACACTGTAAGATAAATTGAAAGATCTTATTTTAGTTCTGAACTTTTGGTTAAAAATAGAAAACTCAGTTTCACTTGTTCTTTGAATAATATATAGCTCATAGTTTAACAGATTAAATCCTTTTAAAACATTAAATACCACTTACATACATAATTAATCAAATTCCCTTAGACAATTCAAATCACAATTATCCACTCAGTATACCTGACTCTCAAATACGTTAAATACAAAAAGGCAGACTTAAAAATTGAACAAATAAATTTTTCTTAGAACTTCACTTTTGTAAGTCTAAGTCAGACATCATTTTAATAGGTCAAATTTTATTGCACATTTCAAAAATCTTAAAAAACTTGTCTATAAGCCACCAGTCTGTGGTACTTTGTCACAGCAGCCTGAACTGACTATGGCAATATCCACAAATAAACAACAGAGCACAGCAACAGAAGTTTGGAAGCTAAATAGCCTTAGAGTCAAGAAAGGTAGATCTCAAGCCAGCAACAGGGAAAGCTAAGAATCAGTCCAATTTACAGTCCAAAGTTTCGGGAACAGGCAGCACCAGGCACTTCTGGTAGAGGGGCTTAGTGGTGGGGGTGGAGGCAGAAGGTTAAAATAAGGAAGATTCTGTTTTAAAAGGACATTTATATTTCTAAGCCTCCTGCCTCTATCCCAATCTGGACAGAAAGTTACTTTCAGAGAGAGAAAACAGAGGGTCTCTGAACTGGAAGGATACGGGAACAGGGAGGGCTTAGCTATCATATCTATACAAGGGGAAACAATGGACCAGGCATACCAATGTAAAGGCAGAGACTCCCAATAGCCCTTCCCATTGAACTCTCAGCCACATCTTAACCCTCCAGACAAGTGGTTAGAAGACTCATTCCTGAGAATTTTACCAGCCCAAGAGGATTGGCGTTTCCCTAAGAAACAGATTTCCCTAAAGCAGTAGTGCTCAACTGGGAGCAATGCTCCCAGCCCCGTAGGAAATCTGGCAATATCTGGAGACATTTTGGTATCTCAACTAGAGAGAATGCTACTAGCATCTAGTGGGTAGAGGCCAGGGATGCTGCTCTATGTCCTACAAGCCACAGGACAGCCACCATAACAAACAATTATCTAGCCCAAAATGTCAGTAGTGCTGAGGTTGAGAAACGCTACCCTAGAGAAAAGCTCAAAATTGACAAGTCCTGACAATGCATTAAAGTTTCCAGTAAACTTAATGTTCCTCATTCTTAACCATGTGCAGGCAGCCAAGAATTATCAGACATCTGAGGACAACTTCTAACCTGGAGGATAAGAAAAAAGCATCAAAAAAAAAAAAAACCTCTGAAACTATGGAGGGGGAATAAAACTTCAAACGTGTATTATTCATCTCCTTGAAGAGATGAGAGAAGCTACTGATTCTATAAAAACATAGAGAACACAATAAAAAAAAGCTCATGGAAATAAAATTAATGATAGCAGAAATGAAAAAATATCAATAAAGGATTGAAAAATAAAAGTGAACAAATCTTCCGGAAAGTCAACAATAAAATTTTTTTAAAAAAAGGAAATCGGAAAGAAAAGAAATGAGAAAGGAGAGGATTAATCCATGAGGTTCAGAGTCTAGATAATATATGTTCAAAAAAGAGAGAAGAGAAAGCAGAAGGAAGGAAATCATCCAAGAAATATTACAAGAAAGTTGAACAGAACAAAAGAATATGAGTTTCCAGATTGAAAGTTTACACTAAATGCTCAGCTTAATGGTTGTAAACAGTAACTCTGGAAGCTAGAAGTTAGCAGATCAATGCCTTCAAATTTTGAAAAGAAATTACCTACATACCCAGCCAAACTATTAGCTAGTTTTGATGGCATTTTTTTAAAATATATTTCAGACTAGAATATAGAGCTCAGAAATAACATCACATGTATGGTCAAACAATTTTTGACAAGGATACCAAAATCATTCAATGGAAAAAGGATAGTTTTTTCAACAAGTGATGCTGGGAAAACTGTATATCCTCATTGAAAAAAAATGAAATTGGACACTTTACCTTACATAATGCACAAAAATAAACTCAAAATGGATCAAAGACCTAAATATAAGGCTTAAACTATAAACTTCTTTGAGGAAAACATAAGGGATAGCTTATGACTTTGGATTTGACAGTGATTTCTTGGATAGGACACCAAAAGTACAGGCAACAGAAGTAAAAATAGATAAATTGTACTACATCAAAATTTAAAATTTCTGTCCTTCAAAGGACCAATCAACAGAGTGAAAAGGCAACCTAAAATAGGAGAAAATATTTGAAAATTATATGTCTGACAAGGCATTAATATCCAGAATATATAAAGAGCTCTTAAAACTCAACAACAGCAAAAGAAATTGCTGATTGAAAAATAAGCAAAATATATGAATAGGCATTTCTCTAAAGAAGATATACAAATGGCCAGCAAGCATACGAAAAGATGCTCAACATTACTAACCATTAGGGAAATCCAAATCAAAACCACAATGAGATACCACTTCACAACCATTAGGATGGCTACAACAACAACAAAACAGAAAATAGTAAGTGTTGGCAAATATATGGAGAAATTGGAACTCTCGTGCACTGCTAGTGATGATGTAAAATGGTACAGCTGCTATGGAAAACAGTATGGCAATTCTTCAAGAAAATTAAAAAATATAATTACCATATGATCTAGTGATTCCACTTCTAGGTATACACGCAAAAGAATTGAAACCAAGGTCTTGAAGAGGTATTTGTACCCCTGTGCTCATAGCAGCATGTTCACACTAAAACATGGAAGCAACCCGAATGTCCATCAATGGATGAATGGATAAACAAAATGTAGGATGTACACACAATGAAATGCTATACAACCTTTAAAAGGAAGGAAATTCTGACACATGCTATAACATGAATGAACCTTGAGGATATTATACTAAGTGAAATGTCAGTCACAAAAAGACAAATACAGTATGATCCCACTGTATGAAGTACTAGAGTAGTCAAATTCATAGGGACAGAAAGTAGACAGGGTAGTTACCAATGGCTGGGGTGAGGAGGAAGGGGGAATTGTTGTTTCATAGATAAAAAGTCTCAGTTTTGCAAGATGAAAAGAGCTCTGAGTGTTGGTTTTGCAACGATGTGAATGTACTTAATACTACTGAACTGTGCATTTAAAAATGGTTACAATGGCAAATTTTATGTCATGTATATTTTACTGCAATTACAAATTTTTAGGTTCAAAAATGCACCTCCCATTCAGTATTTCTTTTTTCTTCTTCTTCTCCCCAAAGGCCCCCAGTACATAGTTGTATATTTTAATTGTGGGTCCTTCTAGTTGTGGCATGTGGGACACTGCCTCAACATGGCTTGATGAGCAGTGCTAGGCCTGCACCCAGGATCCAAACCGGTGAAACCCTGGGCCGCCAAAGCGGAGTGCGCAAACCCAGCCACTGGGCCACAGGGCTGGCCCCCTCAGTATTTCTTAAAAGGCTCTTCCTTTTCCCTTCCCTTGGAAATCAGCCAAGAGGCCAAGGAGGAGGGAGGCATGAGGAGGCAGCCAATTTGTACCCTGGACCAGAAAGGGAAAAACAGCATTGTTGGAACACCTGTCAAAATTGCATGAAGTCTGGATTGGATGCTATTCATGTTTCAGTGGCAATTTCCTGGTTTGAACGGTTGTATTGAAGCTATGTGGGAGGATATCCTTGTTTTTCAAAAAGACGTACCAAATGATTTGGGGACTATAGAGCATCGTATCTGAAACTTGTTCCCAAATGGTCCAGAAAAAAAACAATGATTTTGGTTATATTAACCTTCCCTGATGAAGCGTCTGTTCATTTTGTCTATTTTTTACTGGCATGTTTGTCTTATTATTATGGAGTTTGGGGAGTTTATAATATATTCAGCATGCAAGAGTTTATCAGAAAGTGATTTGCAAATATTTCCCCTTAGTCTGTGACTTGTATTTCATTATATCCAACTTAGCGATTTTTTCCTTTCTACATAGCATTTTTGGTTCTGTATCTAAAAAATGTTTGCCTAATCCAAGGCACAAAGATTTTCTCTTACATTTTCTTCCAGAAGTTTTATAGTCCTAAATTTTACAATTGGGTCTATCATCCATTTTAAATTAATTTTTATATGAGAGGCATGGATCAAAGTCTTATATTGCATATAAATATACATAATTCTAGCAACATTTGTTAAAAAGACTACCCTGTCTCCACTGAATTAACTTTGAAACTTTGTCAAAAATCAATAGTCTGTAGATGCATGAGCCTATTCAGCAGCATTCTATTCCACTTCATTGACATATTTGTTTATTTTTATACCAATACTACAGTGTCTTGATTGTTAGTTATAGCTTTATAACTCAAGAAATCAGGTAGTATAAGTCATCCAACTTTGTTCTTTCTGAAAGTTGCGTTGGTTATTCTAGATCCCTTTCATTTCCGTGTGAGTTTTGGAATCAACTTGTCAATTTCCACGGCGGGGTGGAACAAAGGCGGTGCCTGGATTTTGATAGGGGTTTCACTGAACCTAGAGAGCAATTAGGGAGACTTGATATCTTCACACTATTGCATCTTCTGCTCAGTGTATCTATTTATTTATTTAGTTCTTCAATTTCACTCAGCAATGTCTGTAGTTGCTGTCTACAGACATTTACAAATTTCTCAGGTCTATTCCTAAGTATTTCTGTTTAACATTACTGTAGATGAGATATTCATTTCAAGTTCCAATTGTTCATTGTTAGTATTTAAAAACATAATTGAATTTTATATGTTGACTGTGTGTTCTGCAAATTTGCTAAACTCACATATTAGTCCTGGTAGCTTTTTTTGTAGATATCTTAGGATTTTCTACATAGGTTATCCTGTTGTCTATGCATAAAGACAACTACACGTTTTCCTTTCAATCTGTGTGCCTTTTATTTACTTCTCTTCCCTAGCAAAAACCTCCAGTAAGTGGAAATGGTGAAAGTGGTTATTCTTGCCTTATTCCTGTTCTTTAGAGGGAAAGCACTCAGTCTGTCATCAGTGTGATATTATTGTAGGTTTTTCATAAATGCCCTTTATCATGTTGAGTAAGTTCCCTTTTATTTCAACTTAGCTGAAAACGTTTTTAGAAATGACTGTTAGATTTTACAAATGCATTTTCATCATGTATTGAGATGATCATATGATTTTTCTTTTTTAATCTATTTATATAGTGAATTATATCTATTAACTTTCAAATGTTAAACTATTCCAGGATAGACCCTGCTTGATCGTGATGTATTACTCTTTTTATGTAGTGCATATTCTATTTACTAAATAAAAAAATCAGAATTTTTATCTGTATGTTCATGAAAGACATTAGTCTATAGTTTTCTGTTCTCATATCCTCTTTGTCTGGTTTTGGTATCAGGGTAATGCTGGCCTTACAAAATGAGTTGGAATTATTCCCTTCTTTTTAACTTTCTGAAACAGCTTTATGGAGGCAGTATTAATTCTTCATGAAATATTTGGTAGAATTCACCAGTGAAGCCATCTTTTGTACCTAGAGTGTGTGTGTGTGTGTGTGTCTATGTGTGTGTGTATGTATGAAAGACTTTAAGTACAAATTCAATTTCTTTAATAGATATAGGGGCTTTTAAGATTATCTATTTCTCCTGGAGTGAGCTTTGAAAGCTTGCATTTTTCAAGGAATCTGTTTATTTCATCTAAGTGGCTTAATTCACTAGGATAAAGTTGTTCATAATATTCCCCTGTTATCTTTGTAATAGCTAGCGAATCTGTAGTAACGTCCCTTTTGTCATTCCTGACAGTAATTATATCTTCTCTCTCTTTTTCCTGATAACTCTGTCTAGAGGTTCATCAATTTTATTAATCTTCTCAAAGAATTAGCTTTTTGATTCATTGATTTTATCTACTAATTTTGTTTTATATTTCATTGATTTCCACTCTGAACTTTGTTATTTCTTGATCATTTCCTTTCTTGTGTTTAGTTTTTTATTCCATTTTCTCTTCTTTTTCTAGATTCTTAAGGTAGAAGCTGAGATCATTGATTTATGACCTTTGTTTTTCTACAATAGAGTATTTAGTGCTGTCCGTTTCCTTCTAAGTACTGCATTAGCTGTATCCCTCAAATTTTGATACATATTGATATCATTTTTATTTAATTAAAAATGAATTTATTTCTTTTTTCTATACATTATTTGACCCATAGATTATTTGGGAGTGTGTATTTTAGTTTCTTACTATTTTGGAACTTTCCAGATATCTTTCAGTTATTGATTTCTGATTTATTTCCACTGCTGAAAGTCTCTCAAGGCAGTAAACTGAGGCAATGTTAGGTTTCACCTTGTTTGTTTCTTGTCACTCAAGGACCACTGTCCTTCATTGCCTAATGTCTGATGTCTTAATTGTTGATTATCATATTTTGTTTGATACAGTAATTATAGGCAAGAGAGTAAATTCAACAGGCAAAAGTTTCCCAAAGCTCGATCTAAACTCTTATTTTTAAAAGATTGATTTAGCTGTTTATGGACTTTTATTCCTCCAAGCACATTTTAGAATGATTTATTTAAAAAATTACAGCAGATATCAATTGAGATTGGATTGAATTACATAGTAATTTTTGGAAAATTGATACCTTTGTAATATTAAGTAAGCTTATCAACGATCATTGAAAGTCTAATCATTTATTCAGATTCTCTTCTATGTCTAGGATCTAGGATTAAGCAAGCACTTTAATATTTTCTCCATGGAAGTCTTGGTTAGATGAATTCCCAAATACTTTACAGTTTCTGTTATTGAGAATAGTTATTGCGTGGGAGAAAAATGCTACTGATTTGTGTAGATTGGCTTTGTATCCAGCAACATTTCTGACCTCTTTTATTAATTCTACGAGTTTATTGATTTGGTTGTTTTTTCTAGGGAGATGAATATATAATCTGCGTATTACCACGATGTCTTCCTTTTCAATGCTTATATCTTCCTCAGTTTATAAGGTAATATTAAAGACTTTAGTACTAACATAAAAGCATGCAAACTTTCCCCATTAAATATAATGTTTGGCATCTAATCTTTATCAAGCAAAGAATTTCCTTCTTTGTCTTCATTTGCTAAGAGTTTTTATAATAAATAGGTATTGAACCTTTTCAAATGACTTTTTTGCACCATTTGAGATAATCCTATAATTTTTCTTCTTAAGTTTAATAATCATAAATTATGTCAGTAAATTCTTGTCTTGAGCCATCCCTTGCCTTTATGGGATAAACCTCACTTAATACTGATATACTACTTTTTTAATACACTCCTGGATTTAGTTAGCTAATACTTTATTTAAGATTTTTTGCAATTACATTTATGAGTTAATATCTTTTCTTGTGTTGCCCGTATCTCGTTTTGCTATTGAGATTATGCTAACTCCATATAATAAAATGGGAAGCTTTTGCTCTTTACTATTTTCTGGAATAACATCTGAAAAACAAATCAGAAGTCAACCATGCCATGAAAATTTTGTGCAAACCCTTTTGTAAAGCCATCTGGGTTAAATTCTGGAAAGGAAAGAATATGTATACAGTAGTCCCCCCTTATCCAAGGGGGATATATTCCAAAACCCCCACTTTCTGTGGATGCCTGAAACCAACAGATAGTACTTGTATACTATGTATATACTATGTACATACTATGTATATACATGTTTTTTTCTATACATACATACCCATGACAAAGTTTAATTTATAAATTAAACACAGTAAGAGATTAACAATAATAACTAATAATAAAATAGAACAATTACAACAATATACTGTAATAAAAGTTATGTGAATGTGATCTCTCTCTCAAAATATCTTATTGCACTGTGCTTACCCTTCTTATGATGATGATGATGTGAGATGATAAAACGCCTATGTGATGAGAAATGAAGTGAATGATGTAGTCATTTTAACATAGCATTAGGCTACGGTCCTCAGAAAGATGCTATGTCAAAAGGATGATCATCTGCTTCCTGATTAGGGTTGACTGCAGCAACTGAAACCACGAAAGGCAAAATGGCAGATAAGGGGGGACTTCTGTGCTTAAATTAACATTTAAGTAAACAGATGGTGGATGGTGGAGCCAGGCTTCTTACTGTCAGAGTGGGAGGTTACAAAGAAGCAATGGGAGAAGGCTACAATGATCCATGTGGTAAGATAAATATGCATGAGTCCATACAGATATAAATGAATAATTGAGTCAATTAACTGATTAATTAAGGGAGTCAAATATCCCATGGAGACGAATTCCAAATAATTTATGTAAATAATATACCCTCAAGGAAGTAAAGCATAACTCTCAACTCACTAAGTGTGAGCTGTGCCTAGTGACTTACTTCCAAAGAGTAAAATGGAAATTTTGGAAAATTGGAAAGGATGGAAAAAAGAGCAACTATACAGTGGAGAAACCTGAGAAAAACTACTTCAGCCAGGTGATCAAGGTCAACATCAACAGTCAAGTCGTGTTCATAGCGTGCACCCTTCATATGATGCAATAAAAATGGCACTTTACCTCTGCAGTCTTCCTCCCCAAAAGCCCATAACCACAATCTAACCATGAGAAAAATATCAGGCAAATCCCTGTTGAGGGACTAAAGAACTAAATGATCTTTAGTCTTGAGACCAAATAATGTCTGGGGTATTTTTAATCTTTTCCTTTATGGGTCACATTTTTAACTGTTTAATCATCTTCCACAAAATAGCTGAACAGTACTCCTCAAAACTGTTAAAATCATCAAAAACAAGGAAAGTCTGAGAAACTGTTGCAACTAAGAGTTGTCTGACAAGACATAACCTCTAAAATGTACTAGATGAGATCCAAGAACAGAAAAAAGACATTAGGTAAAAAAAAATAAGGAAATCTGGATCTTGTCAAGATGGCAGCATAGGCAGACTCTGAACTCACCTCCTCCCACAAACACAACCAGGTCACAATTATTCTTGGAAAAATTACCCTGGAGAGAAAACTGAAAACTGGATAAAAAGAATGCCCACAACAAGAGATTGTCCTGACTGAGGCAAAAGAGGCAGAAATTCCTTCTGGAGAGAAAAAAGCTACCTTCAAGAGCCATGGAGCTTCATAGCTAGCTGGGTAGGAGCCACCCTAAGGTGCACAGCCCTCCCTGGAAAAGTGGGGACCTTAGCAGGGACACATTACCACTATAAGCACTCTTCAGACTCAACACAACTGACAGAAGTGTCCTACTATCTGGCTTCACTGGCTATTAACTACAATGGGGAGTACCTCCAGTAAAGCTATTGGACAAAAGCCAAAAATATATGCCTCTTAAAGGGCCCATGCACAAATTCACCCATCTCAGAAAGCAACCTAAAACCACCAAAAAGACAGTTGCACAGTCTTTTGGTGAAAAGAAACTCACCTGGTAGGCTCTGGCTGCATCTCAGTGAGAGGGGAGACCTCTCCAGAGACTGAGACTTTGGTGGCAGCCATTGTTGTGACCTAGCACAGGTGTGCTGACACAGACACTGGCACACACCATTGAAGTTCTTCCCCTGGCCTGTTAGCCCAGGGATCTGCCAAAAACACTAGAGTGCAGATTTAATCCAGTTCAGCCAGGCCAGGAAGCTCATCCTAGAGACGAGCCCCATCCAACAGTAAGCCCTCAGGCTATTTGTCAGCCTGCATAGACTGGGTGTCTTGATCCTCTACAGGCAGGCAAGTCTGTCCACCTCTGTGGGGCAGGGCCTGTGTGAGGACCAGGTGAACTGTTGGGGACATTGGTGGAAAAGTGGGGGCCTCTGCAGTGGGGCATTGGGGTATGCTCCAGGGGGTTGGGAAGTATGCATGGACCAGAGCTGTGCTGACAGCTTGTGTGGACCTGTGGGGGGTGAGGCTTATCAGCAGCAGAAGACCTGTGCCTCACAATCAGCCACAAAGAGGACTGACTCCACCTTCCAAAGCCTGAAACAATTGGGTCCTCCCATGCCACTAGGGCCAGCCCCACACAGCTGCAATCCTAAAAGAGCTGACAACAGCCTTGCAGGCCTGAGGACTACAGCAACTGTAAGCCCCTGAGCCTAGCAACCAGCTACACTGGGTACATACTCAATTAACAGCATAACTGCAACAGGAGTGTGCTATGAGACCTTACAGCCAATAGTGCTGGGGCTCCCCAAACCCAATTTACAAACAGTTGGCCAGGGAGGGAAAGACTAGACTCCCTGGGTAGCTGTAGTAAGAGCAACCCTGCCACAGCAAAAGGACACAAGTAGCCCAAAAAAGGGTTACTCCTGGATCATTTGAACTGGCACGAGAGGGAAGCAAACTGCTGAGCCTCAGAAGGCATCTCTTAGATAAGGTCCCTTCTCCAAATTCAGGAAATATAGCTGACTCACCTGATACATAGATACAAGCACAGAGAAAGAGGCATAATGAGGAGGCAAAGGAATAGATTCCAAGCAAAGGAACAGGACAAAACCCCAGAAAAAGAACCAAATGAAACAGAAATTAGCAATTTACCTGACAAAGAGTTCAAACAAAATCTTATAAGGATGCTGACTGATATTGGGAGAAGACTGGATGAACACAGTGAGAATGTCAAAAAGGAATTGGAAAATATAAAAAAGAGCAATCAGAAATGAAGAATACAATACTGGAAATGAAAAATTCACTAGGGGGACTCAATAGCAGAGTAGATGATACAGAAGAACAGATCAGTGATCTGGGAGAAAGACCAGAGGAAATCACTCAAGTTGAATAGATAAAAGAAAAAAGAATTAGACAGAATGAGAACAGTATAAGGGAACTCTAGGACAATATTAAGTGCACTAACATTTGTATTATAGGTGTCCCAGAAGGAGAAGAGAAAGACAAACGGGCAGAGAACCTATTTGAGGAAAGAATAGCTGAAAACTTTCCTAACCTGAGGAAAGAAAGAGACATCAAATACAGGAAGCACAGAGAGCACCAAACAAGATGAACACCAAGAGGTCCACACCAATACACATTATAATTAAAATGTCCAAAATTAAAGATAAAGAGAGAATCCTAAAAGTGGCAAGAGAAAGGCAACAAGTGACTTACAAAGGAAAGCCCATAAGGTTATCAGCAGACTTCTCAGTCGAAACCCTACAGGCTAGAAGACAGTGGCAAGACATATTTAAAGCACTAAGAGGAAAAAATCTACAGCCAAGAATACTCTATCAAGGAAGGTTATCAGTCAGAATGGAGGGAGGGATAAAGAGCTTCCTGACAAGCAAAAATTAAAGGAGTCTATCACCAAGAAACTAGTTCTACAAGAAATGCTGAAGGGACTTATATAAGTGGGAATGAGAAGGGACAAATAGGGATAAGAAAATTATCAAAAAAAAAACAGCCACCAGGCAATAAAATCACTGGTAAAGGCAAAAATACAGTGAAGGGAGCAGATTAATCACCTATGAAGATGATATATAGGTTAAAAGACAAAAGTACTAAAAATACCTATTACAATGATAAGAGGGTAATGGATAAACACACACAAAATAAGAGATTACATACGATTTCGAAAACATAAATTGTGGGAGGAGGGGATTACTTTTTTAGAAAGAGGTCAAGCTAAAGAGAATATTAACTCAATATGGATTGCTATATACGTAGAATGTTATATAGAAACCTTGTGGTAATTACAAACCAGAAACCTATAATAAGTGAACAAATAAGTAAGAGGAAAGGAATCAAGTGTATTACTAAAGAAAACCATCAAACCACAAAGGAAGAGAGCAAGAGAAGAGGAAAGGAACACAGAAGTAAAACTAAAACATCCATAAAAAAGTAACAAAATGGCAACAGATACATTTTTATGAAAAGCTACTTTAAATGTCAATGGATTAAATGCTCCAATCAGAAGACAAAGGGTGGCCAATTGGATAAAAAAACAAGACCCATATATATGCTGCATACAAGAGACACACATTAGATCTAATGACACTCACAAACTGAAAGTGAAAGGATGAAAAAATATATTCCACACAAATGGCAAAGAAAAGAAAGCTGGGATAGCAATACTTGTATCAGACAAAATAGACTTTAAAACAAAACAAAAACTGTAACAAGTGACAAAGAAGGGCACTACATAATGATAGAGGGAACAATCCAACAGGAGGACATAACACTTGTAAATATCTATGCACCCAACATAGGAGCACCTAAGTATATAAAGCAACTATTAACAGACATAAAAGGAGAAATAGACTGTAACACAATAACAGTAGGGGACTTTAACACTCCATTTACACTAATGGATAGATCATCCAAACAATAAGAAAACACTGGCCGTAAACAACACCTTAGACCAGAGGGACTTAGTAGATATATATTGAACCCTCCATCCAAAAACCACAGAATATGCATTCTTTTCAAATGCACATGGAACATTCTCCAAGATTGATAACGTATTAGGCCACAGAACAAGTCTCAATAAATTTAAGAAGATTGAAATACTACCATGCATTTTTTCTGACCACAAAAGTATGAAACTAGAAATCAACTACAGAAAGAAAACCAGAAAAGCCACAAAAATGTAGAGATTAAACAAAATGCTACTGAACTACGATTGGGTCAATGAAGAAATGAAAGGAGAAATCAAAAAATACCTGGAGACAAATGAAAATGAAAATACGGCATGCCCAAGTATGGGATATAGAAATAATGATTCTAAGAGAGGAGTTTATAGCAATTCAGGCGTATCTCAACAAAGAAGAAAACTCCCAAATAAACAATCTAACAGTGCACCTAAAGGAACTAGAAAAAGAACAAACAAAGCCAAAACCAGCAGAAGGAAGTAAATAATAAAAATCAGAGCAGAAATAAATGAAATAGAGACTTAAAAAAAAAAGTAATGAAACCAAGAGTTGGTTCTTTGAAAAGATAAACAAAATTGACAAACCTTTAGCTAGATTCACCAAGAAAGAGAGAAGGTCCAAATAAATAAAAGCAGAAATGAAAGAGAGAAATTACAACAGACACCTCAGAAATACAAAAGGGTATCAGAGAATACTATGAAAAGCTACAGGCCAACAAATTGGGTAATCGAGAAGAAATGGCTAAATTCTTAGAATCATACTATCTTCCAAAACTGGATCAAGAAGAAGCAGAGAATTTGAATAGACTAATCGCCAGTAAGGAGATTGAAACAGTAATCAATAACCTCCCAAAAAATAAAAGTCCAGGACCAGACGGCTTCCCTGGTGAATTCTACTAAGCATTCAAAGAAGACTTAATACCTATCCTTCTCAAACTCTTCCAAAAAATTGAAGAGGAGGGGAGGCTTCCTAACTCATTCTACAAAGCCAACATTATCCCAATACCAACACCAGACAAGGATAACACAAAAAAAAAAAGAAAATTACAGGCCAATATCACTGTTGAACATCGATGCAAAAATCCTCAACAAAGTATTAGCAAATCGAATACAAGAATACATTAAAAAATCATACATCATGACCAAGTGGGTTTTATTCTATGGGTGCGGGCATGGCTCAACATCCACAAATCAATCAATGTGATACACCACATTAACAAAATGAGGAATAAAAATGACACGATCATCTCAATAGATGCAGAGAAAGCATTTGACAAGATACAGCATCCATTTATGATAAAAACTCCAAATAAAATGGGTATAGAAGGAAAAATACCTCAACATAATAAAGGCCATATATGACAAACCCACAGCTAATATCATTCTCAATGGAGAAAAACTGAAAACTATCCCTCTAAGAATAGGAACCACACAAGGATGCATACTTTCAACACTCTTATTTAACATAGTATTGGAAGCCCTAGTCAGAGAAACCAGGCAAGAAAAAGAAATAAAAGGGATCCAAACTGGAAAAGGAAGAAGTGAAACTGTCACTATTTGTGGACAACATTATTTTGTATATGGAAAACTCTAAAGAATCCAGTAAAAAACTTTTAGAAACAATAAAGGAATACAGTCAAGTCGCAGGATACAAAATCAACACACAAAAATCAATTGCATTTCTATACACTAACAACAAAGTAGTAGAAAGAGAAATTAAGAATACAATCCCATTTACAATTGCAACAAAAAGAATAAAATACCTAGGATTAAACTTAACCAAAGAGGTGAAAGATCTGTACATGAAAACTATAAAACATTGTTGAAAGAAATTGAAGAAGACACAAAGAAATGGAAAGATATTCCATGCTCTTGGATTGGAAGAATTAACATAGCTAAAATGTCCATACTTCCTAAAGTAATCTATAAATTCAACGCAATCCCTATCAAAGTTCCAAGAACATTTTTCACAGAAACAGAAACAAGAATCCTAAAATTTATATGGAACAACAAAAGACCCTGAATAGCCAAAGGAATCCTGAGAAAAAAGAACAAAGCTGGAGGTATTACACTCCCTGATTTCAAAATATACTACAAAGCTATAGTAACCAAACAGCATGCATGGTACTGGCACAAAAATAGACACATAGATCAATGGAATAGAATCGAGAGCCCAGAAAGAATCCCACACATATATGCACCGCTAATTTTCAACAAGAGAGCCAAGAGCATAAAATGGAGAAAAGAGTTCCAGGAACTCCCTGTACTCTCTTTGCAACTTTTCTGTAAATGTAAAATTATTCTAAGATAACCTAAAATCTACAAAATAATTTTTTTAAATAATAAAACAAAATGACTGGAAACAAATGGGAAAATGTATCCCAAAAATCATACAATGTGAATACTGAAATGAGGGTTGAGATCAAAAATGGCCAGGAAGATTTTAAGAGTTGCAAAAATGGATAGAGCCATAAGAATTCACTCTATTCATTCCTCTTCCTTAAGATAGTGTCAAACACAGTTCTCGCCTGTATATTAAAGCCCTCAGTAGAAGACTCGCAGCTCTGTCAGTTGATCACCACAACTTTGAAGTTTCTTTACTGCTCCTCCCATAATTCTTCTTTACAATCTAAATTCATTACACTATAATTTCAGCTCCTCTTGCCTTGATTTTCCTTAGTGAAGTATACATGTGGAGGACCATACTTTGGGTAAATGCTGTGCAAGTATGTGAAGACAATTATGAAAATGACCTTTAGTCTTAAGGCCAACTAACATCTGTTCTTTTATCTTTGCTCTCATGGGTCATATTTTCTGTCTTTAATCATCTTTATGATTTTCTTTGAATCTCTTTTATTAGAAAAGCTCAACAGTGAAAAGGAACAAACTATTTAGCAGACTTGCAACATTTTAATGGCACTGCTGTTTCATCATGCAGATTTGTCCTTTTCTTATGCCATTCTCAAACTTCTGCAGTTAAAAAAAAAAAGCCAAAACTTTGCCCTAAGTAGCTGGAATTGTATTCTGTCATCAAAATAATATCTCTCTCAAAAAATACTGTTCAAATTGAAACACCACTATAACTTTTACAAAACCAAGACTATAGCATTCAAAATGCATGACTTCACCTACCTTGGTACATGATCAATAATTAGGTTACTCACAAACAATCCAGACTTCAATAAGTAATAAAGAAACTAACCTCATAAAATAAAGCAATTACTTTTCAAAAATTCTGACCTGTTTCTTTCTACAAATAGACTCATTGACCTCTCTTCTTATAACTGATTATGCTGAACAACCGATATGTCTGACAATGAATTATAATATCACAAGAGTCAATCCAGGTAAATTGATCTGAATCAGAATCATTTGGGCTTTCTAAAACGACTTATTTTTGGTTTCTCTTCACCTAGCGGACTTACTTATTTGTTAAACTGCCAAAGCCCTACAAATGCTCAGGAAGAAAGAGTTAACATACTGCTTTCCTGGCATCATCCGTCCCAATTTCTACATCTTTCACATTTAAATTTTCATAATTCTTTTGTAGCTAAAGTGCTCCTCCAATGACTATTACAAACTGAAAATATAATGAAATTCACTAAAATGTGACCTATAAATCAATTTATGTATTTTATTATAATTATGTTACATGGGTTAGTCCCAATGTGGAAGCATCAAATCCACATTTTTTCTCATTAGTTCCTCACTATCTCAAATATGAACATTTTGATCCCTCATCTATGTTGGTCTAATCTAAGTAGCAAGAAGATGGAAATCTTTGGTCAAATCTGATAAAAGTTTCTGCTCTTTTCCAGTTTTCATATCTTCTTTTCATTCTCTCTGTTCTAGACATTCTTCTCTCCCATGACATTCCCTCTGCAGCAAACATATTCTGTCCCACCCCTATTCCTCAGCTTTTGTCATTCCCATTCAGGCCAAGAGCTTCTTACTGCAAGGACCTATAACTCTGCCCGAGGAATATCTCTGACTGAAGAAGCGTGTTTCCATGGGAAAGCCAGAAATGCTGAGAAGTTAATGCATCTTAGAGCGGCCCTCAACCAGTGATGGACAGGAGTTATTGGGGAAAATGCTCCAGGCTTGCTTGCCCCTCTGGTGGGACAACTCAGGTATGTTTTACACGGCATCCAAGAGGCCTACACTAGCATTGAGCTCCAGTTGCCCACAATGGCAGTCTGCTTATTAATAGACCTATTGGCTTCCTTCTTTTCCTAACAATGTTCCCTGGGATCATCTCCCTAATAAAACTACCTACACTCAAATCCTTGTCTCAAGGTCTAACCTGAAGACACAATCTTTATATCAATATTTTCTTATTTTTCTTTCCCATTCTCATGCCAAATGCACAAAAGTTGAATCCCCTCATTCACAGTTATGACTATGTTTGATTAAAATTTAAGTTATAATCTTGAGATGATTTATGCAAATAAAAAACTTTGCTTGATCTCCCTAAGCTCTATAAATTTACAATTATGATATTAGACAACTATGTTATTAGATCCAAGATAGTTTGTGCTAAACTTTGGAATCATGTTTTTAACTTCCTATAGTCAGACATGAGCTTTCAGATTTCATAAACATACACAATACTACTACTTTACCTTTCCTAGCATGAAATATTTCTCAAAGCGTTTGTTCATCCTTTACCGTGATGGACATGGTGTCATTAATCTGCATATCCTTTTCAAGAATTCTGAAGTTTCTAGCCTGGCCTTCATAAAATCATATACTAATTTTTCCCATTGTCAACTAAATGGACATTGACTAGAATTGTAAATAGTCTCATAAAATATTAAATAAGATTTCATTAAATATTTTTAATTAATTTAAAAGCCAGTTTTCTTTAAATAACTTTGATTAGACAAATGGCATGTGAGCATTCATCTGTGCTCTTGCTCTGGGCCTCACAGATGAAGAACAGTGGGGATTATCTAGATCCTTTATTTTATGAGGTTAGTTTCTTTATTACTTATTTATTACTCCTTAATAGAACTGTGCCACAAAAAGGGGTCAAACCTGACACCAGGGAACTGGCAAAACTGGATTTTTATAAGAGAATTTAGGTGGAGACTGGAGAAAAAGATCTCTTTCATTTTATCAAAGGCATCCGGTGAGATGAATTGCTGCTTCTCACGACTCACACTGAGAGATTATTCTCTGGGTAAATTTACAAGTATACTCACTGCGCCAACAAGAGCTTCTAGAGAAATATTAAGGGCAGTGATGTTTGCTCCCTGTCAAATTTCTAGAAGAATGAGGATAGAGGGAACTAGAATTTGGAGAAAAGCCAAATAGCAATAGATCCTTGCCATCAACTTATTTCCCAGGTGAGTTATGCTTGATAATATAACTTTTAAAAAATATTAGCACTCTTTGGGGCAGAAATATAGAAATTTAGAGAGCTAAAGTGTTCCTATTACGAAGGGCCTCAACACTGCCGAGCTGCTGTGTTGCACAGCACTTCAAAGTGCTGAAGAAGCAGAAGAGACAATGGGTCCTGAACAAGCCTACTCCATGAACTAGCAATCAGCCAGGACTTTCTCCTAGCTCTCTCCCTCAATGGCATCTGCATGCAGATCCAGGTGCCACCTCACATCCTACATTAGCCACTGGTAATAGCAACACCATTGCAAGTGGACTTAGAAGTCAGGCTGCAAGGAGTACTTGAATGTCGACATGTGGTAATAAGGAAAACTGGTAATAGAGCTCTTTAAATCCCTTTAAGACAAGAGAACACACCAAGACGACGGTAGTTTAAAAAATGTAATTTGTATTACTATAAACTTGGCACTTAGCAGCCACAAGCACAATTTAACCACAATAGCACAAATAGGGCAAAACAACTTTCTGTTATAGTAGTGGCTGAGGAGAGAGAAACCCTAGTTAATTGGAGCAGGAGAGGTGACCACAGAACGATAGACTTGTGCAAACCATGCCTCCTAGGTCTATTCTGAAGCTGACATGACAATTCTTTTTCCAGCTTTACTTTTTATTTTCTTCATGTAAGATGCACCAGGAGAAATCTTGGTCAATGAATCATTTATTATATTATAGAATAATCGAAAATATGTTAGCACGGTTTACAGTTTGAACATGGCTATAATATTGAATATAGTGTCAATCGATTATTTCCATATGTATAAGGTACAAGAAACTAACCATGCGAAAAAAGAAAAAGAAAATTTTGGTCCTAAGTGTTCCACAGTGAATCTTTCTAATTTCAATTTCACATAGTAAATGACCATGACAGTAACTAACTCCCTTCCTCTAGGCTATCCTTAATGTCTTGTGACAGGAGAGGGAAAAAACCAATTAGTATTTTTATCATTTAAATGATGATTTATGATTTATTAAAATATTCGTGAAGGAAAATCTGCTTTGAAAATTGTTTGAATGAGGTATCAAAAGTACAGATGGTGCAAGTCCATTTACTGCCTTTCAGTGCATAGATAACACTACAAATGATATTTATATAGAGTAAGACACCAAGTATATAGTAAACTTTAAAATAATTTCTCCAATAAAATGTATACCAAGCAGAAATTTAAACAAATATGTATGATGCAGGTGATGAGAGAGATAAATGTCCTCCCATCACTTCTCCTATGCCACCCCCCTGCAAGTCTTGCCTGACATCAGCTTTAGGTTTCTGAATTCCTTCAGGAAAGCTTACCCTGACCTCAAAGTCTGCAAGAAGCATCCCCATACGTGCCTCCATCATATAAAACTCTGTGCCTCCCATATCACAGCCCTTTTCTCAGCACATCCTAAGTTCCTGTTTACTGTCTGGAAGCCTCACTGGCCAACACATTGTTGGAAGTCAGGGATGATGTCAAGCTCTGTGTCTTTTCTATCCTCAGTATCTCCAAAAGTGCCTGGCACCCAGGAGGTATTGCACAAATATTTGTCAAGGAAAGTCTCTCTTAATGGGTCCATCGTTCCATTTTAATTATTAACCTTTGATTGTACGTCTAGACATTTTTGTTGGATCAAATTTTTAAAGTTAACAGTCAGTCATATATACCAGCATGTGTTTGGGTCATTTCCTTATATCATTATTTAGTGCCAATAGGAAAATCATAGTAAATTTAAGTTAAGACAAATCACCAATGATGAGGAAGATAAATCTACCTCCATAAAAACACTTGCAATTTTCCCTCAGCCTACCTGGACCCCAGTTTTCTCATTGCTCCAACTCAAGCCCTTTTCAATTCTAGTAGCCCATGATTCATTGATATGCAGTTCCATCAAATTATCTTCTATAGAATCCTATGGGATAACCCCACCACCAACAGAGGTCCCTTGGATTTCTCATAGTCTGAAACAGAACATATAAATAGATGATTGAAATGCAATATGACACTGTAAATGATTTTTAAAAGGGGGGCACGGTATATGCAGAAAACAGAAGTAGAGAGCCAGGAGTGATTACATCTGTCCGTGGAGGTCAAGAAGGCTTCTGAAGACAAATAACACTTGAGCAATGTTTTTATTAAGAAAAAATTTTATTGACATTTAACCTATGTACATAAGCACCATTTTGAAATAAAATTCAACAGGGAAATAAGGGGAAAATGGCATAGTATTCAGAGAGCCAACAGTTTACAAAAACAGTGTGGCACATAACAGGTTGCTGCAAGTAGTTTAGGACGCTGGAACGTGAAGAGTGGGAGAGCACAGCAAGAGATGAGCCCAGGGAGGCAGCTGAGGGGCTGCTACCCGTGTGTTGTAAGCAGAAAAGTAAAACAAGCAGCATTTGTTCCTAGGAAAAGCACCCTAGCTGACATGTAGAGAATAGATTTGAGTTTTGTGAGAAGAGAGGCAAGGGGACCAATTGAGAGGCTGGCGTAAAAGACCAAGCAGTGCTGATGGGCCAAGGTGGTACTTTGATCACACGTCATTGCTCTCCTCTAGTCAGTAGCAATAGTTAGAATGGACATATTTGATAGCTGCTAACCCTAGAGACATGCAGAAATGGGCTCCTGTTCCAAAGGGGAGGAGACATTTTTTTCTCCTACAGAATTCATTTTCCCCTTAGAGATAGTATTTGACATTATCTTTAAGATGTCACTGTATGTACTGAGTCTCTATTATTTAAGATAAGCTTATGGTACTCCCTCCATCTCCAACACCCCCTTCCCTAGAACACTGCTATAGAGCATAGAGCACAATGAGATGTCATTTTAGTTAAATTGTTTCATTCAAAAGATCAAAAACTTTCTTGATCACTGGAGAAAGTTCAACAAGGACTGATTTAAAAAGGGAAACCCAGGGGCTGGCCCCACAGCATAGCAGTTAAGTTCCGTGTGCTCTGCTTCAGTGGCCCGGGTTTGCAGGTTTGGATCCCAGGCACGGACCTACACCACTCATCAGCATGCTGTGGCAGCAACCCACATACAAAGTAGAGGAGACTGGCATGGATGTTAGCCCAGGAAAATCTTCCTCAAATGAAAAAACAGGAAGATTGACAACAGATTTTAACTCAGGGCAAATCTTCATCAGAAAAAAAAAAGGGAAGGGAACCCAGTAAGGATTTCCATAATCTGCCTTGCACTTCTTGAAAACAGGAACCCTGTTTTGGAACAATTTGAAGTCTCATTACAGTGTCTTGCACATAACATTTGTTGGTTAAGATGATGATAAATGAATGTAAACTGTAACAGCTAATTCAGAACTCTCATGTCTCACTCTCTAAGAAATGCAACCGACCCACACAAATATAGTCAACTCATCTTTGACAAAGGAGTAAACGTAATACAATGAATAAAAGATAGTCTTTTTAACAAATGGTGCTGGGACAATTGGACATCCATATGCAAAAAAATGAATCTAGACACAGACCTTACACACTTCCCCGAAATTAAGTCAAAATGGATCACAAATCTAAATGTAAAATGCAAAACTATAAAACTCCTAGAAGATAACATAGGAGAAAACCTAGATGACCTTGGGTATGGCAATGACTTTTTAGATACAACACCAAAGACACAATCCATGACAGAAAGAATCAATAAATTGGACTTCATTAAAATAAAAAATTTCTGCTCTGTGAAAGACAACTTCAAAAGAACTAGGAGACAAGCCACAGACTGGAAGAAAATACTTGCAAAAGGCATATCAGATAAAGGACTGTCATCCCAAATATACAAAGAACTCTTAAAACTCAAGACAAACAACCAACCAGATTAAAAGATAGGCCAAAAACCTTAACAGACACCTCAGCAAAGAAGATATAAGATGGCAAATAAGCACATGGAAAGATGCTCCACATCATATGTCATCAAGGAAATGCAAATTAAAGCAACAACGAGATACACTACATACCTCTTAGAATGGCCAAAATTCAGAACACTGACAACACCAAACTCTGGTGAGAATGTGGAGCCACAGGAATTCTCATTCGTTGCTGATAAGAAGATAAAATGGTACAGCCACTTTGGAAGGCAGATTTGCAGTTTCTTATAACACTAAGCATACTCTTACTATTTGATCCAACAGTCCCACTCCTTGGTTTTTACCCAAAAGAGTTGAAAACGCGTCCACACAAAACTGCACACAGATGTTTATGGCAGCTTTATTCATAATTGCCAAAACTTGGAAGCAATCAAAATGTCCTTCAGAAGATAAATGGATGAATAAACTGTGGTACATCCAGACAATGGAATATCATTCAGTGCAAAAAGGAAATGAGCTACCAAGCCATGAAAAGACATAGAGGAACCTCAAATGCGTAGTAGGAAGCCAATCTTAAACGGCTGCATACTGTTTGATTCCAACCATGTGACATCCTGGCAGAGGCAAAACTATGGAGAAAGTGAAAAGATCAGTGGTTGCCAGGGGTTAGGCAGTAGGAGAGGGATGAATAAGTGGAACATAGAAGATTTTTAGGGCAGTCAAACTACGCTGTATGATACGGTAATGATGGATACATGTCGTTATACAATTGTCTAAACTCATAGAATGTACAACACCAAGAGTGAACCCTAATGTAAACTATGACTCGGGGTGATAATGTTGTGTCAAGTAGGTTCATCAATTGTAACAACTGTACCACTTTGGTAGGAGGTGTTGATAATGGACAAGGCCATGCATGTGGGGACGGGGGATCTAAGGGAAAGTCTCTGTTCCTTCACCTCAATTTTACTGTGAACCTAAAACTGCTCTAAAAAATAAAGACTATTAAAGACAAAAAACTAAAGTTTTCTTAATAAACCAGATCCACACCAAAACTACATACTCTAGTCTGGTTTCTGTTTTATTTTATCATATACTGTGTTTATTCAGTGGAAGTCAATTAAAATATCATTAACTTTCCCAAAAAATGCTGAGAATTTGTTATTTTATCAAGTTTTTAATCATTTAGAATTTGACTTGTTTGAAGTTTTTTGCTTGTTTGTACTTGAGTTGTGGCTTTAAGAACCACCACCCTAATTTTCAGTTAATCAACAATTATTAAGCACTGCAGGGCACAGTGCTAGGAGATTTGGAGTCTCAAAAAGCAATAAGACCCAGTTCTTGTCCTAGAGGGCTTATGATATATTTGGCAAAAGAAGGAAAGCAAACAACAACTGATGTTTAACCAAAAATAAGTTAAGAAACATCCCATGATGGGCTACAATGCAGTAAACGATTAATTTCCATATGGTTGAATTAGATAACAATTGTGTTCAGAGAATGAGAGCGATAGAGATAGAACGATTCATCCATAAGAATTGGAATACCATGGAAA
Source organism: Equus quagga (assembly GCF_021613505.1). Taxonomy (NCBI): domain Eukaryota; kingdom Metazoa; phylum Chordata; class Mammalia; order Perissodactyla; family Equidae; genus Equus; species Equus quagga. Next base: position 52,944,787 of record NC_060277.1, read on the forward strand.
ACTCTGATTTTTGTCATTTTGATAACCAAAATTCATATCCAATGCTTTCTTTAAAACCTACAAATACAATCCTAATTTCCAGTTTCTCCTTAAAGAACCAATAGTTGTTTGCGGTTTAATATTTATGGCTCACAGGTAACGAGGGTCCTCCCCAAGACTGAAAGATTCCCCCCTAGAGACAATCTGGATTGTGAGCCATCCATAGAGCCCATCTTCTTGGTCCCATAGAGCCGAGGGCCATGCTCAAAGTCTGTCCACATGCCGGTTCATCTGCCCATTTCTGCCCATCTGACTTCCTTTGGTTCCCCATAAGGCAATTATCGCATCATGCTTGGGAAAAGTCATTGATTGATCTAAATACAGCAATTCTAACCCCAGACCTAGAAATGGTTTTAGTTGAATACAACCAAATGTCCCTAAAACAAATACCACCCCAAAGGAATTGCATGCCCAGCAAAACTCTTCTCTAGCCTTGGTTGATGGATTGCATCAATTAAGCAATACCCCTTATAATAAAATTAGAGTACTACATAAATACAGACTGCATATTAACTGCCATAGAATATTAGAGCAATGCTCTTGTTTGGAGTTCTTTCCCATGGTTTCTTCTACCACATTGCTAACCCATATTTAAGCTCTGATAAGTCTACATCTTGCTATCCTCTTCCTCTTGGTTCTACCAGTTTTACAATTGTAACTACTTTATATGGCCTCTCTTTATTTTATTATTTTACTCTTCAATAGATAACCTCTTTCATGGGATTTTTTTCTATGCCTCAAAATGATAAATAAATATGTTCATCCTCATGGACATAACACAATAAAAAATCAATCAAGTGTCTATGATCTTTGAACTATTTGGTAATATAAAGTTGTATATGTATAATTATTACACCTTCTGAAAGTTTTTAACAAAATTATCAATGTTCTTGAATAGACTCAACTGTTATAGCACTTGTATGTTCCCTAAATACGCTGAGGCACTTTTCCCAAGTCGTCCCATATTTCCAGATCAAAATCCATGGATCAGAGGTGATAATCTACTCAAGCACTAAACTAGGGGGTTTACACACATCATTTATTTTAATCTATGTAATAACCCTGAACAGTAGCTATTATTATTTCTATGTTACCAATTACAAAAGGGAGCATCAAAAAGCTTATGCTCCTCCCTCCTCCAAGGTCTCATGCAAAAATTTAGTTGGTTCTTGGGTCCACTGCAGGTCTCTCTGCCCCCCAGCATACACTCTTCTTACTCTTTTACCAATAAGCTTCTCTTCCTCCTGCAAGTTGACAGTGTGTCGTGGAACTGGCTTTCAACTTGTTAATAAACTTTGGATTTTCCGTGAGATTCTGGAGTTTCTCTCAGAAAAATTTACTTTAAAAATGCATATAACTGGTCAAATATAACAGAAAATAATGGAAAAAGAGAAAACCTTTCAAAATGAATATGTTTGAGAGTTTACAAAAATTCCTTTATCTTGATCTATTTAACTTTTGATTCCTTTAGGATTTGTGGAAGGCAGACTGCACAGTGTTTAGGGAGATCAAATTACAGTCAGCTATATCTTGATCTACAACCAAACTTGGTCACTTCTGGCTTATACATCCCTAGCCTATTTTCTAGGCTGTAAAATGAGTAATATGGCCTTAAGAGTTACATAAGATAACAATATCTGGGACATATAAAGTACTCAATAAAAGAGTTCCTGCTATAATGATGATGATTATGATTCCTGCAGTGTGGAAATGCATCTTCTAAAGCAGAAATTTAGTCATTTCACTCACCTCCCTTAATCTTTCAAGGCGAAGTTCTCATTTCTTAGTGTGGCATGTAAGACGGGGCATGATCTAGCCACTGCTTCCTCTTCAGTGCCGTCTCTCAGCCTTCCACACTTTTCTCTTTGTGCCTATTGTAGGGCACCGCTTCAAGTCCCCTCTTACCTCCTAGGCACTCTGCCCATAATCCACACAACCTTCAACCCTTGGATCAGACATGAATTCCCCCAATATGGTTTTCTTAACGCACGTTCCACCTACACACCCCTCAATCCAGATTTGCTTCCCCCTCCCTACTGCTCCCATTATACCCCATGCAGGCCTGTAGCATAGCAATGATCATTTGTCCCCTGGGGTTACAATCACTGTTTACTTGATCATCTTCTCCATTATAATTAAGTTCAATGTTAAATGATTAACAGGTGTACTCTTCATGATATAGGCTGTTTCCCTCTGAAATTTAGACTGATATCACCAATTTTGGTTACACTTCAGATACTAAATAGACATTAGGCCATAAATGCATTTAAAGTGAAGATATGGTATTTATCCCCTAAAAATAACAAGTTCAAACGTTAGATAGAAAGGAACCAAGAAAAAATAATTCTTGCATGAGTGTTTTTAATATTTTATTCTTAAAGTGTCAACCTTCAAAAGCAGAAACCAATTTAAGATGCAAAGCATTTATTTGTAATCAAAGATTGCAATTCAGGGAGCACAGATTCAGGTAGAAACCCAAATAGTGTCACAGTTATAGGGCAAAGGAGGAGAGTTTTAGGGGAAAGGAAAGGGATAATTACATGAAAATAAGAGGAAGAGGAAAAAAATCTTCTATTGGTGTTAATAAGCTAGATTATCGTTTAGCTGTACATGGCTGGTTATCAATTCTAACTTCAGAAAGAGAGTCCATGATCATCAGTCTTTGTGGACAGGATGTCTTCCTTCCTGTCAACTATACAAATAGTTGTTGGGAAGGTAATGTTGATTTGACCCAGTCCAAAGGTCTGGCCCAGTTCAACAGTCCAAAGTTTCAAGGAGTAAGATATGCAGGCAGTTCCTCTGAAATGGCTGCTCTGGCTCTATTTTTAAATGGCTCCACTTACATCAACTTTTCACATTTTCCACCTTTTGATCATGATCTTTCCTTGTAAATGTCTTTGATTAACCACTGGAAAGCAATGCTGGTCAGTTATTAAAAGCGTTATTGATCTTTTATCACGAGGAAGGCTCGTTCCTGGTACACCATGCTGCTCATCGCCAGGAAGGCTCACTCCCCACATGCCATGTCCCATGTAGGAAGGAAAGTGGTTTCCTTAGGAGCCTCAGACCATATTGAGCAACAAGAGCACTTGAGCAGAGGAGGCCTTTACCATCATGCTCCTTTAAGGGTAAGCATCTTCTGCAGTTCCTTGAAGTTTCTCATGTGACGTTTCATAAGCCTTAGTAATCACTTCAAAGCGTTGAGTGACCACTATCCTAGTGGTGTTTTTACAACATCAAGCTATGCAGAGGAGACAAAGTTTTACAACAGCAAGAACTCCTATAATAAAAAACAAAATGCTAAGTCCAAATTGGAGAATAGGCTTCAACCAGGAGGCAATGGCTGAGGACTGCCAGCTAAAGAGATCAAAGAACCACAGGATGCCAGTGGGCACTACATTTAATAATTTGGCTTGTGCTCAGATTATTTCTAGTTATGCCTTTACCTTGCCAGAGGTGTTTACCCAAGTTCAACAGGAGGTATTTACAGCAGTTACAAATATTACCTCTTAAATCTCTGGAGGTTATATTGATGAGGCAAGGAGTTCTAGACACTTAACTCAAAGAATTAAGGGAGGAATGGCAGCGAGAGTGGTAATTAAATGTACTAAAGGATCTCTAGATTCAAGTACAGAATGAGGCTTCTGATGACAAACCCAATAGATTGGGTAAATTGTAATAGATTGGGAGATGCATAAAAGGTTTATAGGCCTGGCCATCTTGGAAAAGCTGTGTGCCTCAGATGTCAGCTGCTTCTCTTCTTAGTCAATTTGATTTGGAGGTCTCCAGTGTTTGTACAGGACTGGATGCTAGGTGGAGCCTTCTTTTGCTGTGAGATATATCTCCAAAGTTCAATGCCTTCTAGTTCTGTAGAAGTGTCTGGGGTCAGGAGCACTTGGTAAGGTCCTTTCCAATGGGGCTCAAGGTTGACTTCCTCTCATGACACTTCCGGAATACTCAGTCACCAGACTCTAGACTGCAGCCAACAGAATCCTTTAAATTGGAATCTGGGAATGCTTCTTTAAACTGTTGATAATAATACATTAGAGACGTACAGTAGCTGGTATACTAGTATAAGACAACAAGGGATCAGCAGAATGTAGTATACCAATAAATAGACATTGGTCTTCTGGTAATTACCTCATGTGGAGTGAGCTTGTGTTTTCCAGAGGCTATTGTGAACAGTCAGTGAGCCCAAAGGCAATCCTTTAGGCCAGGGGAGTCCAGTCTACAGGTGTAACAAAACCTCAAAGACAATTGACAGGTCTAGATCTAATACCTACAAATGTGCTAACATAATTTTTTTGTCTACAATTACCCCAATTATTTTTACATAGCAAAAAAAAGATAATCACAGTAAAACTGATTTGTTTATGTTAAAAACTTGGCCCAATTAAGTGAAAATAAAAATACTCACTGGGGGGCTGGCCCCTTGGCCGAGTGGTTAAGTTCGCGCGCTCCGCTGCAGGTGGCCCAGTGTTTCGTTGGTTCGAATCCTGGGCGCAGACATGACACTGCTCATCAAACCACGCTGAGGCAGCGTCCCACATGCCACAACTAGAAGGACCCACAACAAAGAATATACAACTATGTACCGGGGGGCTTTGGGGAGAAAAAGGAAAAAATAAAATCTTTAAAAAAAAATAAAAAAAAATAAATACTCACTGAAAGTTTCTGAATCTGGAGAGATCAGGTAGGAACAAAAGGTAAGTGTTTCATCTTTGTTCACAAAGGTATATCTTACCAAATTGTTGATAGCTTAAGAAAAAAGATTTCTTTAAATTTGGAAAAACAAAACATTAGAGCATCCTCTTCAGTTCATTTAGTCTCATGTAGTTAATATTTCTTCTTGATCTTTTTTTAGCAGTTTCATGAAGCTATCAGTTTCTATCTTAGATTTCTGTAACTTCTTTCCCAGTTCATTTTATGGTCTGAAAGTTTACCAGAAACTAAATGCTAGAGTAAGTGTCAGAGTCTTTTCCATGAATCTCTCTGAGGATGAAACATATTTGCAAAAGCATCAAAGTCAAACAATAACTGTCAGTAAATGACCAAAAAAATTTAAATGGCACAGTTAAAGATGCAATGCAATTGACAATGAAATTTAGTTATTTCTGTGACATACAACATTTTAAAATAATAACTAGAATTATCACTGATAACATTATACCAGGATATATAAGATTTGGGGGAATTTCACACAATTTTTAGAACACATATTAATAACATTCACCCACCAAGATAACTTAAGAAGATTTATCAACATTTATATGATAATACTTCCTGTGCAATTTAACATACCAAGTAAACCTAATTAGTTTAGTATATCCCTTTGTACAGGAAGTGTTCTTCCTGAGATGTCCCAGGAGCCCTCTGGAAATTCTCAAACTTGCTTTCAGGTAAAAAAAAAAATACTTTACTTAGGATTTGAATTTTGGTAAGTTTGTCAAAAATATAAAAAGATTTTAAAACACTTGTTCAAATAGGATCATAGGTCACTGTGAAACAATACTCAGTTATCATTTAACCATGGTGACAATTAAAGACTTTCAGGCAAATACAGAAAGTTAAATGATTGTAACCTTAAGTCTTATAATTAAAGACCTGACCAAAAAACAACCAAGGAAATTACTTTGATAAAACGTAAAATCACTGCCTTTTAGGTGGACTTACTCAAGAACAAGGAAAAACATTTCATAATCTCTTTATCAAGAGCAGACTAAAAGCCCAAGAAACTTTGTACTTTTTAATGGAGAGGAAACCAAATTCTAATTTTGCACCCACTTACTTTTGATATTAAAACTTATTTACTTAATTAAGTTTATCCAGTCTTAGCCAACTTAGCCATGAGCAAAACTCTTTTCTCAGAATTCCTCCTCCACAAAACTTCTATAACTTTCTTTTTTACATTTAGAATTTGTCCTTTCCTTTTTCTTATAACCAGTTTCATTTAGGACAAATTTACTTTATTAACAAAAATATCTCCATTCCTTATACCTTCTTTTACTTAAAACATACATTTTCTCATAGCACAATTTTTTTATGTGGCATGGGATATGTTTACTAACAGATCCAAACATCTTTTAGTTTTTTTCTGTAATAAGAAGCCAAAAGTAGATAAACCCATTGTTACTGAGCACAGGCTTGCTGCCTAATATGCATAGAAGCCAATACTATGCCACTGACTATTTTTGTGTGTGTGCAAAAGATCAGCTTTGAGCTAACACCTGTCGCCAATCTTTCTCTTTTTGCTTGAGGGAGATTGTCGCTGGGCTAACATCTGTGTCAATCTTCCTCTGTTTTGTGTGGGATGCTGCCACATCATGGCTTCATGAGTGGTGCTAGGTCTGCACCCAGGCTCCAAACCTGTAAATCCTGGGCTGCTGGAGCAGAGCACACGACCTTAACCACTACACCACGGGGCTGGCCCCATGGCACTGACTTTTGAGAAAAGAAAAGTCTTTGCTGTGAGGTCAACCAGCAAGGAGACAGGAAGAAAGGCTCTCACATCTGTCTCCCTGATCCAGGATTTGGGGTAAAATTTAAGGTGTTAGGGTGGGCAGGCTGTTATGCAGAAGCACTGGCAGTACAGATTTTGACTGGAAGGACTTTAAACAAGACCATTTATTATAAGGTATGAAAAGGGGCATTAGCACCAGATCTTCCTGGACAACTGACCCCTGGCTTCTGAAAAAGTTCCAGCTTTCAAGTTATGGTCATGTCTTGGTCCTTTGGTTCTGTGAGTAATGGGGGAAGCTTTGGTTCTGGGTGTTACTTCAGGTCAAAATTTTCTTCTCTGTGCATGTTTCCGCTAGATGATTTTCAGTTTTGAATCGCTGCCCCTGCAAGATAACTTTGACATTCTGTATAGAGCGAGTTTGAACCGGTCCTGTGGTTACAAATCTCCCCTTTTTGTTGTTCATTCCTCAATCTTGAGGGAAAAGGGGTGATGATTGCTCTAGCTGCTTCCTACCAATAAGAGGCATAGGCCTAACAAGGGCTTGAAGAGTGAAACTGTTTGGCTTTTAATTGTAAATACTCACAAGTTCCAGGTTGTAATCCAGGTGTTGGGTCATGGGCCTCCTTCACAATCCTGGGTGATACCTTCTAAGGGATTAAACCCAGATTCCTGTGACAGAGTTTAACAAAGAGGAATATAAATCCTAGTAAGCATAATACAATGCTACCCAGTTTAAGTAATCTCTCAAATATAGATCTTATTTCCAAAGGAATCCATGAGAAGATATTCAATCCCTCAAATATAGACCTTATTTCTGATGAGATCCATGAGAAGATATTTCCTAAGAGATCAAACCCAGGTTCTTGTGATGACACTTGCTGGAGCCAGGTTGCCTGTTGTCTAATCTTATAACATACCAAAAGGAGTCAGGCATTTCCAAGGTTTAACTCCTTTTAGCTTAACTGAAGAATGTGTAATCAGAAGGACTTCATAGGATCCATTCCACTTAGGTTGTAGTTGATCCTCAGTGTGTTGATCTTTCCAAGTTTTAAGAAGGACTCAATCCCCTGGGCTTATGCAGTGCAGGAGAACATCTGTGGGAAATGTTAATCAGCCAAATAATATTTATGTATAGCAGATAGAACGTATATAGACTGTGCACATTTTATAGTATCTAATTCTTTTACAATGTGATCATTTTCAAGATTGCAATAACACTTAGTCTTAAGGAAGGGTCTCCCATATAATATTTCATAAGGGCTTAATTGAAGCCTACTTCTAGGGGATACTCTTATCCTAAGCAGGGAAACTAGCAAGACCTTATCTTAGGTCTTAGGTTAGGTTAGTTACCTGACATATTTTGGCAACTGTTTTCTTTAAGGTATGGTTCATCTTTTCAGCCTTTCCTGTAGACATATGTTTCCATGAAGCATGTAACTTCCATTGTATTCAGAGGGCCCCAGACACCTCTTGCGTTACCTTGGCTATGAAAGCTCCACCATTGTTGCTTTTAACTGAAAGAAGCAACCCAAAGTGAGGGATAATTTCTTTCAGCAATGCCTTTGTTACCTCCAAAGTTTTTTCTATCCTGCATGGAAAAGCTTCAACTCATCCTATAAAGGTGTCCACAAATACCAGCAAATATGGATAATTCCCCATGGCTCTCAGCAAAACGGCAAAGTCTATTTGCCAATCATCTCCTGGTTCTGTCCCTCAGGTTTGCAGACCTTTGATTATTGGAAGTGGCTCTGTTTGTGGATTGTTTCTGGTGCAAATTAGGCAATTTTGTACTACCTTTTGGGTCATCCTTTGCATTTGTGGACCAACAATAAACTTTTGTAGCCAGTGATAGGTTGCATCTCTTCCATAGTGGGTTCCTTGATGTAGATGAGTAATAATTCTTTCCATTAAATGCTCAGGTATAAGCACCAATTCCTGTTCATTACAAATCCAGCCATCTTTGGTTGTTTGGTACTGACCACAATCTGAGTCTTGAGAGTCATCATGAAATCCCCATTCATCTGCCCTTTCTAGATCCATTTCTGAGTACTAAGGTTTAAACAGGGACAAATAAACATCAGAATCAATGCTAAGGCCTCAGGATTTGGGTTTTGGTTCTGGCTGCCTGTTTTTGCAGCCTGATCAGGCAAATTATTCCCTTTAGCTATATAACAGTCTTTCAGTGGCCTGGGCAATGTTTTATGGCCACTTCTTCCAGCATCGTAACAGAATCCAAAAGGGCCAGTATCTCTTCTGCTTGTTTAATTTCTTTCCTTCCTCATGTTGGTAGACTTCTCTCTTTCCATATGGCCCCATGTGTATACACAATGAAGAAGGCATACTTAGAATCGATATAAATGGTTATGTTTTTCTTAGCTCCAAGATGCAGGGCTCTTGTGAGGGCTATGAGCTCTGCCTTCTGGGCAGATGTATCTGCAAGGAGTGCTTCTGCTTCTAGGACTTCCTGATGAGTTACTATTGCCTACCCAGCCTTCTGGAATCCTAGGTCCATGAAGATGCTCCTGTCCACAAACATTTCCATATCTGAATTTTCTAAAGGCTCATCAGTCAGGTTGGGTCTGCTAGAATAAACTTCTTCAACTATTTATATACAGTCATGGACAGATTCTCCTTTCATACTTGGGAGCACAGTGGCTGGGTCCAGAGTGGCTACTGCCTTTAATTTTACATTTGGGTTGTCTAGTAATTTGACCTGATATTTGCCCAGTCTCTCCAAAGTAAGCCAATATCTGCCTTTTTTTTTTTTCAAAAAAGTCATTTGGGCATTTAATTTTGTTAGTAGATCTCATCTGGACAATGGAATAGAGCACTCGGGCATATACAGAAAGCTGTGTTTTTGCTATGTTTTCCTTATGTGACACTTGAGCAGTTGTAGGAAAGACTTATGAGCAACTTCCCCAGATACACTACCAGATAGGAATGGATGTGATCTTGAGGGAGAGGGGGGCCCCCTGTCTAGTGTTTAGTACAGAGTAAGTAGTTCCAGTGTCAATTAGAAAATCTATAAGTTTTTTCCCTCAGCAATTGTCACCCAGGGTTCCTTGTGGGAAATGTCAGTGGTGCTGCTGGAGTCTAGAGGAGCTCCTAGGGCCTGTCATTCTTGGTCACTGTCAGCAAATTGGAGCATCTGATGGTTAGGCACATTAGTTTCTTCTCTCAATTTCCAATAGTGGTCAGAGCATTCGTTTTTTCAATGGCCTTCCTGCTTACAGTAAGCACATTGTCTTGGCCCAGGACTGGGTGCCCGTTATGGTTGGATGGCCGGGGCCTCAGGGGTCTTACCCATGGCTGTTTGTCTTTTTCTACTGATTTTGACAGGTCGTGACTAAGGGCTGTGGCAAGTAGGGTGGCTTGCTGTCACCTCTCTCGCTGTTTTTGCATCTCTTGTATCTGGTTGTGGTTGTTAAACACTTTAAAGGCAATCTCAACAAGCTGAGACATGGGCATCCCCAATCTCCCTTCTAATCTTTGCAACTGTTTTCTTATATCAGGGGCACTCTGGGTGATAAAGGCCTATTGATCAGCCTCATCAGGGGCACTCTGGGTGATAAAGGCCTATTGATCAGCCTCATGTTATCTGGATGTTCCAGAGCAATATCAGTATACTTTCTGCAAGCTTCAAAGATTCTCTCTGGGAAAGTTGAAGGGTTTTCTTTCTGTCTCCGTTGTACCTCCTGGAACTTATTTAGGCTCTTCAGTTTGGGGACTCCCCCTTCTGCATTCCAGTTATTCAACATGCTTTGTAATGGTTAATTTTGCCTGGTCTCCAGGGTCACTGGGGTCCCAGCCTGGTTCAAACCCGGGTACAAAGGAGGGTACAGAGCTGAGCCAGCAGCCTTTGATGGACCATTATGCCCTTCCTGGTCATCTCCACCCACACCTCCAGCACACAGTGGGGGTACTGTAGGAGACAGAAAATGAGGAAGGACAAGGTCATCATCTGACTTTGACTCTGGAAGGACAGGTTTTCTCTGTGGAGCCTCCTTCTGAATCATGATCTTACTCTTTCGTAAATCCTTATTTTGACATAAAGACGTAAAAGATTGTACATAGAGGATCTGGCCTATTTTTCTTCCCTTTTACAGAATAAGTCTAATTGCAAGATGCTTTATAGTTCAAAGATCCATTCTCAGGTTACTGTTCACCTGATCTCAATGAGTATTGGGGCCAGGCTGCATTATAAAAGAAAATCGTTTTCTCTTTCTTCATGAGCTCATAACTGAACATCACCCAATTCTGAAGAATGCATCCCATTGGGCTGAAATTTGGCATACCATGCACATTTCCCATTTTAGAGCACTTCTCAAGATGTACACAACAAACTCTCTAGGGGTGGCACTCAGGGTCTGATAGAGTGTTGCTTATTGGAACAGGCTACTCATACGTGTTTCAAGACCAACAAAGTCCAGACGAGTTAGCCCCAGACAAGCTTCTGATCCTGACTGTTTCACCATGAACAGTGAAGGCTCAATAAGGTATGTTCTTCAAGGGGGAGGGGGGTGGCCCTATGAGGCTGTTGCACATCACAGGCAGATGCTCGCACACATCTGTAAAATCGCCAGTTACCTGGGACTCCTCGAAGGACCAGAGGGAACAGTGCCTCTTTTCTTCAGAGTCAGAAGACCCTCATAAACTTAATTTCTAAGAGGAGTTTGTTATGTTCACTGAAAAACTCAGTCCCCAAACAGCCAATTCAATTTAGACAATCAACATTAATACACAACACAATTCTACATATAAGATAGACCAGAATGCTAAAATTACAATTCAGTCAGACGACCATGACTACTCAGAACCAGACTACCAGGACTACTCAGAACCAGACTACCAGGACTACTCAGAACCAGACTACCAAGAGTACTCAGAACCAGATTACCAAGAGTACTCAGAACTAGATTACCAGTAGTAACTGGTGAGCAAACCTTTTATCCTGTCTCTTACTATCTTGGGTCCAGGCCCAAGATTTGAGACTCAGCCTGTCAGGATTCCTCAGAATACAAGTCAAACTTATATTTCCAGGAGATGAAACCAGAAAGATGAGGTAAAGGACAGTTGCTTTCTTAAGGTTACTCACCCAGAGCCCAGTGACATCTTGGTCCAGAAGCAGTTTCTTTTCACAGAAGTGAAAGAAGCACTGAGGAGCCTGGAGTGCCATGGCAGGAAACAGGACAAAACTCAGCTGAGCCTCTAGACGAAGTAGTCTAGGCGGCCACTTAGGGTCAGCAACAAGAACCCACACCCCACAAAAGTCCCTTTGTGGTCACTAGAAATTGTACCAAGCAGGGGCTCTCTGCCCAAAGCACATAGAATCCAATACCTTGGCACTAGCTTTTGAAGAAAAAAAGACTTTATTGTGAGGTCGACCAGCAAGGAGACAAGAGCCAGGGCTCTCACATCTGTCTCCCAGATCCATGGTTTGGGGTAAAATTTAAGGGGTTAGGGAGGGCAGGCTGGTATGTAGAAACACTGACAGGACACTGCAGTTCTCACGTCTACTATGCAAAAGGACGAGTTTTGGAAGCTCAAAAGAGCCCCAAAGTTGCCATTGTAATTTAAAATCATCTTTAGTATTATCAGTCCACCAGGACAAAAATTTACTAGAGGAAGGACCATAGCTCTTAAATATAAACCCAGCTGGAGTCCCCAAGGGAGTAACTTCTTGGGAACTTTTAGAAGATGAAATTCTTATGTTAAAGCACAGCTGGACAAAGAGAAAAAGAGATGCCAGCTTGTTACCTGTGCTTCTGACCCACTGGCTATAGCTATTTGGGCAAGCAACTCAAAAGACAGAACTGGGTACACACTGGATAGGAAATAAACTCTTCCAGACAGCAGTAGCCATGAGCCAGCTTTGAGATGATTGTCTCCTGGTCACTTGACCCCAGACTGGGCTATTGCCCACAGAATTCGAAAGAAAGGCAATGACTTTAACCAAAAAGGAGAAAGGGCAGAACCTGAGAGTACTGACGACTAGAGGAGGCAGCAATCTGTGGAAATAGTGAGCACAAGGGGCTTGTGTGTCCACACATTTTAGGGGACTTATGTTCACATGGGTGAGATCACTTCGGGTCCCACTTTCTAATACCACATGTCAACCTTCAAAACAGAAACCAGTTTAAGAGGCAAAGCATTTATTCAGGATCAAAGAATTGCAATTCAGGGAGCACAGATTCAGGTAGAAATCCAAATAGTAATAGTGTTCCAATTACAGGCTGAAAGAGGAGGGGTTTTACGGGGAAAGAAAGGGGGTAATTACATGAAAAGAAGAAGAAGAAGAAGAAAAATCTTCTATAGGTGTTAATAAGCTAGGTTATTCTTTAGCTGTACATGGCTGGTTATCCATTCTATCTTCAGAAAGAGAGTCCATGATCATCAGTCTTCATGGTCAGGATGTCTGCCTTCCTGTTAACTTTACAAATAGTTATTTGGAAGACGATGTTGGTTTGGCCCAGTCCAAAGATCTAGCCCAGTTCAACAGTCCAAAGGTTCGAGGAGTAAGATATGCAGGCAGTTCCTCTGGCTCTATTTTTAAACGGCTCCACTTATGTCAACTTTTCACAAAAGTTAAGTGTGAAAAAAGAGTCTAACATTTTTTCATCAGAACTGAAAATGAGTATGGGACATCGGAAAGTAACTCTAATTAGGTAAAATGTTAAGAAGTCTGTTTTATTCTCTGTCGCAGTTTCACTTATTCATTTTTCTACTAACCACTGTGGATAAGGACAGATTGTTCTCTCTAGAAGTAGTTGCTGGAAATTTCCGAAGACATAATTTCTTGTAGAGTGATGAGCTAAGCATAGAGATGGTATAATATTGGGCTCTGAGTTTTTGTTCCTCAAGAAAGTCATTTTTTCAACGTCCGCTATTAGATAAAATGGAAATTTTTAGAATATTTGATGGAATGGCTTAAATGCCACAGAAGGACTTATAATGAATTGTTCCATTTGATCACTTTCATTAATAACAACCACCAAAAAAATGACCACTAAAGTTTGGGCAGTGAAAGATACAAAGATCCATTAGTTAAGCCAGTCATTAGACTTGGGTGGGAAGAAAATGATAAATCTGTTAATTTTAGCATTTTCTCTTAAGTACTCCATGATCTTTTTCTTATGAGAATAGAACAAACTCTGAGTGAGATGTCTTCTTGTGGTATGGATTTCCATGGAGCTTTTTGGATTTTTTTCCCAGTAAGTCTTCTCTTCACTAAAGAAATTAAATCTATTCCATCCTGTATTGAAAGTGAGAATAACTATCAGAGTAGACAACACTATGTGAAAAACCACATAACAGTGGCCATTCTGGTTAAATGTATCTGTGTATGATATATTTATTTTTATAAGATATTTATTCTATTGATTTGACAAACATCAATACCACAGAGCAGATAAAATATGTATTTGGATATCTTACCATCATTTAGGACGTATCAAAGAATATCAAGTGAATCTTTAAATTTAAAAAAGCTATATATTCTTGGGCTTACTTTTCATGAATATATTGCTCTTCCAGTCTCTAAATGACTTCACTTTTGTTGAAATAAATTCCTTTTACTTCCTCTGTCTGACTCTAGTCTGTTAAATATAAACATACTGACAAGTTAATCAACTTTATGGTTCAGCTTCTGTATCATAGATTAAATATTCACTTTACTTGTCTTAGTCATGATTATTGGGATAAACCTAAACATTGTCTTATATTGGGAGAATTTCTCCACCTCAAGCCTTTCCAGAAAAGAAAAAAAAAAACATTTCAAGCAACTTGGGGAAATTTATGATTATGATGATATTCATTTTTTAAAAATCTGCCAATACATCCATTTCTCTTTATTTCCACCACCACCTCCCTAATCCTAACTGCCATCACTGCTTGCCTGGACTTTTTGTTGTTGTTGTTGCTAAAGATTGGCACCTGAGCTAACAACTGTTGCCAATCTTCTTTTTTTCCCTGCTTTTTTCTCCCCCAATCCCCCCACTACATAGTTGTATATTTTAGCTGTGGGTCCTTCTAGTTGTGGCATGCAGGACACCGCCTCAACGTGGCCTAATGAGTGGTGCCATGTCTGCACCCAAGATCCGAACCCTGGGCCGCCAAAGCAGAGCTCGTGAACTTAGCCACTTGGGCATGGGGCCGGCCCCCACTGCCTGGACTTTTGAAATCACTTCTACTTGCTCTACTACCACATATTCCGGCCTCCTCCAACAGCTGGCACACTGCAGCCCAACTGACTTTTTCACAATCCAAAACTGGTGATATCACCCTCCCCACTCTAGCTTCATCCTCTTAAAACCCTCAGTGGCTTTCCATCACTGTGAATAAAGACTAAAATTCTCAACAAAGCCTCTCATTGCATTGTTCACCCCTGCTTCTCTCTCCAACTTTATCTGACACTTACTCCCCACACTTTACGTGCTCCAGCCACACTAACCTTTTTTTAGTTTTTCCAAATTCTTTTTGCTCTCTCCCAACACCAATTCCAAACATTCATGCAACTCCCACATTGGATGAGATGCCCACCATGTGACTGGTGGAGATGAGAGAAGGAGGGGAGGAGCTGGATCTTAATGTTCATAGTAGGTATGAGGGGCCATTACTGTGGATTGGGAGAAATCAGAGTCATCATGAGCTCAGCAAGAAATTCTAAAGGTAAGCACTAGACTACGTTAGTTTTAAGAAATGTATGCCAACTGGCTCCAGCAGCCCCATGTGACTGCTGCAGCCCCAGGCGGCTTCCAAGGCCCCAGTCTCCTGGCAGGCTCCCAAGAACTCAGGCCCTCAGCTCAGCCCAGCCCCTTCCAGCTTCCATGGCCCTGGGCAGTTCCTAGAGGACCAAGCTTCAGGGCCACCCCATCACTGGCCAATTCCCATTGCCTTGGGCTCCCAGTTGGCTCCTACAAACTCAGGTTCCTAGACCATTCTAGTGCTGGTGGCTTCCATGGCACCAGACTCCTGGAAAGATCCTCCTAACTCAGGCTACACAAATCTCATGAATCCCAATTCTGGCTAACTCCTGCAGACCAGGCCAACTCTTGTGGCCCCAGGTTCTCAATCAGCCTTCAAGAACTCAGGCTCCAGGTATGCAATTGCAAATCCAGGGTCTTGGCCAGCCTAGCTACCACAGGAAACCAAAAGAGAGAAGGGGTAGCTATACTTATATAAGACAAAGTGGACTTTAAATCAAAAACTGCAACAAGAGACAAAGAATACCACTATAAAATGATAAAGTGGTCAACTCATCCAAAGGATATGACAATAGTAAATATATATGCACCCAACATCAGAGCACCTAAATATATTAAGCAAATACTGACAGATTTAAAGAGAGAAATAGACTAAATACAATAACAGTAAGGGACTTCCATACCCCACTTTCAACAGTGGCTAGATAATCCAGACAGAAAACTAGTAAAGAAATATTTGATGTGAACTATACCATAGACCAAATGAATTTTATAGATATAGCAAATGTAAAAAGACTGAAAGCATACCAAGTATCTTTTTTAACAACAATGGTAATAAGCTAGAAATAAATTGCAGCAATAAAACTGTAAAACTCACAAATATGTAGAGATTAAACACCATGCTCCTGAACAACCAATGGATCAAAGAAAAAGTCAAAAATAATACTGAAGAAAACAAAATAGAAACAACATGCCAAAACTTCTGGGATGCTGCAAAAGCAGTTCTAAGAGGGAAGTTTATAGCAATAAACATCTAAATTAATAAAAAGAAGGCAAACAACTTAACTTTACACTTCAAGGAACTTGAAAAAGAGGAACGAACTGAGCCCAAAGTTAGCACAAGATAGGAAATAAATATTAGAGAAGAAATAAGCAAAATAGAGACTGGAAAAACAATAAGAAAGATCGATGAAAGCAGGGGTTGGGGTTTTTTAAAGATAAATGAAATTGACAAACCTTTATCTAGACTAAGGGAAAAAAAGAAAAGATTCAAAGAAATAAGATTAGAAATGAAAGAAGAAACATTACAACTGATTCAACAATAATACAAAGGATAGTAAGAGACTACTATGAACAATTATATGCCAATTAATTGGATAATATAGAAGAAATGGATAAATTCCTAGAAACATAAAACCTACCAAGACTGAGTCATGAAGAATAGAAAATTTGAACACATCAGTCACAAGTAAGGAGATTGAATCAGTAATCAAAAACCTCACAACAAAGAACCGTCCAGGACTGGATGGTTTCACTGACGAGTTCTACCAAACACTTCAAGAAGAATTCATGCCAAACCTTCTCAAACTCTTCCTAAAACCTGAAGAAGGAACACTCCCAAACTCATTTTACAAGGCCAGCATTACCCTGATACCAAAGTCAGACAAGGACACTATAATAAAAGAAAATAGAGGCCAAAAACTTTGATGAATATCGATCTCGACAAAATACCAGCAAATTGAATTCAACAGCACATTAAAAAGATTATATACCATGATCTAGTGGGATTTATCCCTGGGATGCAAGCTTGTTTCAATACACACAAGTTAATAAATGTGATACACCACATTAATAGAATGAAAGATAAAATCATATGATCGTATCAATGGATACAAAAAAAGCATTTGACAAAATTCAACATCCTTTCATGATTGAACACTCCCAACAAATTGGATATTGATGAAATGTACCTCAACATAACAGAGGCCACATATGACAAACCCAAAACTAACATCATACTCAATGGTGAAAGGTTGAATGCTGTCCCACTAAGATCAGGAACAAGACAAGGGTGCCCACCCTCGTCATTCCTATGCAAATAGTACTGGAAGTCCTAGTCAGAGCAAGCAGACATGAAAAAGAAATACAAGGCATCAAAATTGGAAAAGAAGAAGTAAAATTGTCTCTGTTTGCAGATGTTATGATCTTATATAGAGAAAATCCAGACTCCACTGAAAAACTGTTAGAACTAAGAAACAAATTTAGTAAAGTCATAGGACACAAAATCAACATACAAAAATCTGAAGAATTTCTATACACTAACAACTATTTGAAAAAGAAATGAAGAGAACAATCTCATTTACAATAGCCTCAAAAATAATAAAATAAGAATAAATTTAACTAAGGAGTTGAAAGATCTGTACACTAAAAATTACAAGACATTGTTGAAAGAAAATTAAGAAGACACAAATAACTGGAAAGATATTCCATGTTTATGGACCAGAAGAATTAATATTGTTAAAATGCTCATACTATTCAAAGTGATCTACAGATTCAATGCAATCTCCACCAAGATTCCAACGCCATTTTCACAGAAGTAGAAAAAACAATCCTAAAACTTGTATAGAACCACAAAAGACCCTGAATAGCTAAAGCAGTCCTGAGAAAGAAGAATCAAGCTGGAGGCATTACGCTTCCTGTTTTCAAACTTTATTGCAAAGCTAGAGTAATCAAAACTGTATGGTACTGGCATAAAAACAGACACATAGATCAATGCAACAGAATCAAGAGCCCAGAAATAAACCTATGCATATGTGGTCAACTAATATTTGACAAGGTAGCCAAGAATACTCAATGAGGAAAGAATGATCTCTTCAAATAATAGTATTGAGAAAACTGGATATTCACATACAAAGAATGAAGCTGGATATCTATATTACACCACTCAGAAAAATTAACTCAAAATAGATTAAAGACTTAAATGTAAGACCCAAAACTGTAAAACTACTAGAAGAAAGCACAGGAAAAAAAGCTCTTTGATATTGCTCTTGGCAATTTTTTGAATTGGAACCAAAAGTACAAGCAACAAAGGCAAAAATTAATGTCTGACTACATCAAACTCAAAAGTTTCTGCGCAGCAAAAGAAACAATCAACAAAATGAAAAGGCAACCTACAGAATGGGAGAAAATATTTGCAAATCATCTATTTGATAAGGGATTAATATCCAAAATATATAAGGAACTCATATCACTCAATAGCAAAAAAAGAAACAATCCAATTTTATTTTATTTTATTTTATCTTATTTTTAAAGATTGGCACCTAGGCTAGCAACTGTTGCCAATCTTCCTTTTTTTTTTAAGGATTGGCACCTGGGCTAACACCTGTTGCCAATCTTTTTTTCTTTTCTGCTTTATTTCC